>NC_088402.1:1662232-1912232 GCF_034236695.1 Oncorhynchus nerka
GTGCATCACTAACACACAGGTAACCACAGACACGGTGCATCACTAACACACAGGTAACCATAGACACGGTGCATCACTAACACACAGGTAACCATAGACAAGGTGCAGCTCTTTATATTATTATATATATATATATTATATTACTGCATGTGCAAAACAAATAAAATCATAATATCACAGGGTTTTATTAGTATATAGCCACATATCATGCTAAGATAACAGGGTTGGGGTCAATAAAAAAATGCAATACTTTTACTTTTATTGTGAAATCAATAAAAATAGATGGCGGTCAGTTTACTTCCTGAATTTACTGCCTGGGTTGAGCCCAACCCTGTTAGATAAACATCTCCCTATTAAGAATCGTCCTCAGTCTAGCTAGCTCGGGTTAGCTCAGCTACAAAGATGAGATCATACCGGCGTAAAAAAAACACATGGTTTAAACATAGAACTCAGGGTTCTAGTTCAGCGTGATTGAAATTTAAAGGCAATGTTTCTGCGCTGGTGGAGACTACCTTCATGGCAAACACTGCATATGTTGGCTCCATCGGAAATGAACTTTACATTTCAGTTTGAAACTACAACACAATTACATACCAACCAGGACAAGTACTTCAGAACATTACAAGTCTTTGAGACCAACAGAATAATGGAAAGGTTTAGGGCCAGATGGAACAGAATAGTATTTTACAGACAGGAGGAGAGGAAGTGAGGAGGAAGGGGAAGAACGGAGGAGGAAGTGGAGGGAGAAGAGGGAGAGGGAGGGAGGAACGGAGGAGGGAGGGGAGGAGGAGGATGAGGGAGGGAGGAGAGGGAGGAACGGGGGAGGGGGAGGAGGATGAGGGAGGGAGGAGAGGGAGGAACGGAGGTAGGGGGAGGGAGGGGGAGGATGAGGGAGGAACGGAGGAGGAAGGGGAGGGAGGGGGGGAGGAGAGGAGGAACGGAGGAGGAAGGGGAGGAGAGAGAGGGAGGGGAGGGAGGGGGAGGAGGGAGGGGAGGGAGGGAGGAGAGGGGGAGGGAGGGGGGGAGGAGGATGAGGGAGGGAGGAGAAAAATGAGGGAGGAAAATGGGGAGGGAGGAGAGGAAGGGAGGAGGAGAGGGAGGGGGAGAGAGGGAGGAAGGGAGGAGAGAGAGGGGGAGAGGAAGGGAGGAGAGAGAGGGGGAGAGGGAGGGGGAGAGAGAGGAGGAGGATAGAGAGGAGAGAGAGAGATCAGAGGGAGGAGAAGAGAGAGAAAGGGAGGAAGGGAGGAGGAGAGAGAGGGAGTGAGGAGAGGGATTTAGGAGGAGGGGAGAGGGATGTAGGAGGAGGGGAGGGATGTAGGGGGAGGGGGGAGGGATGTGGGAGGAGGGATGTGGGAGGAGGGGAGGGATGTGGGAGGAGGGGGAGGGATGTGGGAGGAGAGGGGGAGGGATGTGGGAGGAGAGGGGGAGGGATGTAGGAGGAGGGGGAGGGATGTAGGAGGAGGGGGAGGGATGTAGGAGGAGAGGGGAGGGATGTAGGAGGAGAGGGGGAGGGATGTAGGAGGGGGAGGGATGTAGGAGGAGAGGGGGAGGGATGTAGGAGGAGGGGGAGGGATGTAGGGATGTGGGGAGGAGAGGGGGAGGGATGTGGGAGGAGGGGAGGGATGTAGGAGGAGGGGGAGGGATGTAGGAGGAGGGGGAGGGATGTGGGAGGAGGGGAGGGATGTAGGAGGAGAGGGGGGAGGGATGTAGGAGGAGGGATGTAGGAGGAGGGGGAGGGATGTGGGAGGAGGGGGAGGGATGTAGGAGGAGGGGGAGGGATGTAGGAGGAGGGGAGGGATGTGGGAGGAGGGGGAGGGATGTGGGAGGAGAGGGGGAGGGATGTGGGAGGAGAGGGGAGGGATGTGGGAGGAGGGAGGAGGTCCAGGGCAGAGTCTCTCTCCCTCTCCTCATGCTTCCACACACTGTCTCCTTGGGACGGATGGCAACAACCTCTTCATAGGGCAGCAGTAGAACCTTCAACACAGAGACACACAGCCTGATTAGATACATTGTGGTGTACTGCTGTAGCCACACTATTCTAAACTAATATGCACTCAGTGGCCAGTTTATTAGGTACACCAAACTGGATGGCTCCTACAGACAGTGAGTCACATGGCCATGGCTTGCTATATAAAGCAGGCAGACCAGCAAGCAAGGCATTCAGTGACTGTTGCACTGCCAAAGTTCTATCAACACATTGCCTCCAGTACTCATTCTTCAAAAACTCTCAACCATTGTTACAAGGTAGGGGTGGTATACTCTGGACTTTACAGACAGGAGGAGAGAGAGGGAGGGAGGGAGGACATTGCTTATCCTAATATTTATATATTTCTTAATTCCATTCTTTTACTTTAGATTTATGTGTATTTTTGTGAATGGTTAGAAATTACTGCACGGTTGGAGCTAGGAACACTGTTGGAGCTAACAACACTGTTGGAGCTAGGAACACTGTTGGAGCTAGGAACACTGTTGGAGCTAACAACACTGTTGGAGCTAACAACACTGTTGGAGCTAGGAACACTGTTGGAGCTAGGAACACTGTTGGAGCTAACAACACTGTTGGAGCTAGGAACACTGTTGGAGCTAACAACACTGTTGGAGCTAGGAACACTGTTGGAGCTAACAACACTGTTGGAGCTAGGAACACTGTTGGAGCTAACAACACTGTTGGAGCTAGGAACACTGTTGGAGCTAGGAACACTGTTGGAGCTAGGAACACTGTTGGAGCTAACAACACTGTTGGAGCTAGGAACACTGTTGGAGCTAGGAACACTGTTGGAGCTAGGAACACTGTTGGAGCTAGGAACACTGTTGGAGCTAGGAACACTGTTGGAGCTAGGAACACTGTTGGAGCTAGGAACACTGTTGGAGCTAGGAACACTGTTGGAGCTAGGAACACTGTTGGAGCTAGGAACACTGTTGGAGCTAACAACACTGTTGGAGCTAGGAACACTGTTGGAGCTAACAACACTGTTGGAGCTAGGAACACTGTTGGAGCTAGGAACACTGTTGGAGCTAGGAACACTGTTGGAGCTAACAACACTGTTGGAGCTAACAACACTGTTGGAGCTAGGAACACTGTTGGAGCTAGGAACACTGTTGGAGCTAGGAACACTGTTGGAGCTAACAACACTGTTGGAGCTAGGAACACTGTTGGAGCTAGGAACACTGTTGGAGCTAGGAACACTGTTGGAGCTAACAACACTGTTGGAGCTAGGAACACTGTTGGAGCTAGGAACACTGTTGGAGCTAACAACACTGTTGGAGCTAACAACACTGTTGGAGCTAACAACACTGTTGGAGCTAGGGACACTGTTGGAGCTAGGGACACTGTTGGAGCTAGGGACACTGTTGGAGCTAGGGACACTGTTGGAGCTAGGAACACTGTTGGAGCTAGGAACACTGTTGGAGCTAGGAACACTGTTGGAGCTAGGAACACTGTTGGAGCTAGGGACACTGTTGGAGCTAGGAACACTGTTGGAGCTAGGAACACTGTTGGAGCTAGGAACACTGTTGGAGCTAACAACACTGTTGGAGCTAGGAACACTGTTGGAGCTAGGAACACTGTTGGAGCTAACAACACTGTTGGAGCTAACAACACTGTTGGAGCTAGGAACACTGTTGGAGCTAACAACACTGTTGGAGCTAGGAACACTGTTGGAGCTAGGAACACTGTTGGAGCTAGGAACACTGTTGGAGCTAACAACACTGTTGGAGCTAACAACACTGTTGGAGCTAACAACACTGTTGGAGCTAACAACACTGTTGGAGCTAACAATACTGTTGGAGCTAACAACACTGTTGGAGCTAGGAACACTGTTGGAGCTAGGAACACTGTTGGAGCTAGGAACACTGTTGGAGCTAGGAACACTGTTGGAGCTAGGAACACTGTTGGAGCTAGGAACACTGTTGGAGCTAGGAACACTGTTGGAGCTAGGAACACTGTTGGAGCTAACAACACTGTTGGAGCTAACAACACTGTTGGAGCTAGGAACACTGTTGGAGCTAACAACACTGTTGGAGCTAACAACACTGTTGGAGCTAGGAACACTGTTGGAGCTAACAACACTGTTGGAGTTAGGAACACTGTTGGAGCTAGGAACACTGTTGGAGCTAACAACACTGTTGGAGCTAGGAACACTGTTGGAGCTAACAACACTGTTGGAGCTAACAACACTGCTGGAGCTAACAACACTGTTGGAGCTAACAACACTGTTGGAGCTAGGAACACTGTTGGAGCTAGGAACACTGTTGGAGCTAGGAACACTGTTGGAGCTAGGAACACTGTTGGAGCTAGGAACACTGTTGGAGCTAACAACACTGTTGGAGCTAACAACACTGTTGGAGCTAGGAACACTGTTGGAGCTAACAACACTGTTGGAGCTAACAACACTGTTGGAGCTAGGAACACTGTTGGAGCTAACAACACTGTTGGAGTTAGGAACACTGTTGGAGCTAGGAACACTGTTGGAGCTAGGAACACTGTTGGAGCTAGGAACACTGTTGGAGCTAGGAACACTGTTGGAGCTAACAACACTGTTGGAGCTAACAACACTGTTGGAGCTAACAACACTGTTGGAGCTAGGAACACTGTTGGAGCTAGGAACACTGTTGGAGCTAGGAACACTGTTGGAGCTAGGAACACTGTTGGAGCTAACAACACTGTTGGAGCTAGGAACACTGTTGGAGCTAACAACACTGTTGGAGCTAGGAACACTGTTGGAGCTAGGAACACTGTTGGAGCTAGGAACACTGTTGGAGCTAACAACACTGTTGGAGCTAACAACACTGTTGGAGCTAACAACACTGTTGGAGCTAGGAACACTGTTGGAGCTAACAACACTGTTGGAGCTAACAACACTGTTGGAGCTAGGAACACTGTTGGAGCTAGGAACACTGTTGGAGCTAACAACACTGTTGGAGCTAGGAACACTGTTGGAGCTAACAACACTGTTGGAGCTAACAACACTGCTGGAGCTAACAACACTGCTGGAGCTAACAACACTGTTGGAGCTAACAACACTGTTGGAGCTAGGAACACTGTTGGAGCTAACCCTGCTAAACATGTGTATGCGGCCAATAACATGTCATTTTATTTGATGGTGTAATGGCGCGGGGAATGTTTTCTTGGCACGTTAGATTCCTTGATACCAATTGAGCAACATTTCCATGCCCCGAATAATTTAGTCTGTTCTGGTGGCAAAGGGGTGGGTCCGGCCCAGTACTAGATGGGTGTACCTAATAAACTGGCCACAGCGTATATCCATTGTTTCAGGCTCTTCATCTCTCTCTCTGCGTTTGCCATTATAGTGGTGACTGCAGGTTAGGAGCTCTTTGCTAGAGGATGATTCCCATGATTGTCGTTATAAAACCCCCATGTTAATTCAGTATGTAACAGGGAGGGACAGAGAATCTGCCGGGAGGCTGATAGAAGCATTCTAAACGCGTTAGGAAGGGGATCAATGAGGGGATTTTAACTGAACCGGATGAGCACGGACAGTTACATAACAGAACACAGAGCTGGAACTGAAGAGAGAGAGGAAGTACGATGTCTGATGGCTTCTAATGGGAGTTCTAAAAGCAGTGGAGCTCTTCAAACCAAATGACATTTTATTTGTCACATACACATTTATTTTCTGAAGCCAGCAGTAGTTCAGCACCCAGGACTGAAACACATTTAGATGACATTTACTGGCTGGGCAATTCTCATATTAGGTTATATTATACAGTATTATGTTCTATTAGGTTCCAGACAAATGGGACACTGCAGGGAGGATTACTAATGTAGGGAGGGCAGGCTTGTAGACAGACAGAGCACCGTCACTAATGCCCTCCAGAAACACTGACTCATCAATAAGTGGTCCTTTATTCCGTACTGCACTAAGGGCCTTGGCCAAAAGTAGTGCACTCTTTAGGGAACACTGCACTATACATGATGACACACTATACATGATGACATACTACACTATACATGATGACATACTACACTATACATGATGACATACTACACATGATGACATACTACACTATACATGATGACATACTACACATGATGACATACTACACATGATGACATACTACACTATACATGATGACATACTACACATGATGACATACTACACATGATGACATACTACACTATACATGATGACATACTACACTACACATGATGACATACTACACTATACATGATGACATACTACACCATACATGATGACATACTACACATGATGACATACTACACTACACATGATGACATACTACACTATACATGATGACATACTACACATGATGACATACTATACATGATGACATACTACATTATACATGATGACATACTACACTATACATGATGACACACTATACATGATGACATACTACACTATACATGATGACATACTACACTATACATGATGACATACTACACATGATGACATACTACACTATACATGATGACATACTACACATGATGACATACTACACTACACATGATGACATACTACACTATACATGATGACATACTACACTATACATGATGACATACTACACATGATGACATACTACACTACACATGATGACATACTACACTATACATGATGACATACTACACATGATGACATACTACACATGATGACATACTACACTATACATGATGACATACTACACTACACATGATGACATACTACACTATACATGATGACATACTACACTATACATGATGACATACTACACATGATGACATACTACACTACACATGATGACATACTACACTATACATGATGACATACTACACATGATGACATACTACACATGATGACATACTATACATGATGACATACTACATTATACATGATGACATACTACACTATACATGATGACATACTACACTACACATGATGACATACTACACATGATGACATACTACACTACACATGATGACATACTGCACTATACATGATGACATACTACACTACACATGATGACATACTACACTACACATGATGACATACTACACTATACATGATGACATACTACACTATACATGATGACATACTACACTATACATGATGACATACTACACATGATGACATACTACACTACACATGATGACATACTACATTATACATGATGACATACTACACTATACATGATGACATACTACACTACACATGATGACATACTACACTATACATGATGACATACTACACTATACATGATGACATACTACACTATACATGATGACATACTACACTATACATGATGACATACTACACCATACATGATGACATACTACACATGATGACATACTACACTATACATGATGACATACTACACTATACATGATGACATACTACACTACACATGATGACATACTACACTATACATGATGACATACTACACTATACATGATGACATACTACACCATACATGATGACATACTATACATGATGACATACTACACTATACATGATGACATACTACACTATACATGATGACATACTACACTATACATGATGACATACTACACTATACATGATGACATACTACACATGATGACATACTACATTATACATGATGACATACTACACATGATGACATACTACACATGATGACATACTACACTATACATGATGACATACTACACATGATGACATACTACACTATACATGATGACATACTACACTACACATGATGACATACTACACTATACATGATGACATACTACACTATACATGATGACATACTACACTATACATGATGACATACTACACATGATGACATACTACACTATACATGATGACATACTACACTATACATGATGACATACTACACTATACATGATGACATACTACACTACACATGATGACATACTACACTATACATGATGACATACTACACATGATGACATACTATACATGATGACATACACACATACTACACTATACATGATGACATACTACACTACACATGATGACATACTACATGATGACATACTACACTATGATGACATACTACACATGATGACATACTACACTATACATGATGACATACTACACTATACATGATGACATACTACACTATACATGATGACATACTATACATGATGACATACTACACTATACATGATGACATACTACACTATACATGATGACATACTACACTATACATGATGACATACTACACTATACATGATGACATACTACACTATACATGATGACATACTACACTATACATGATGACATACTATACATGATGACATACTACACTATACATGATGACATACTACACATGATGACATACTACACTATACATGATGACATACTACACTATACATGATGACATACTACACTATACATGATGACATACTATACATGATGACATACTACACTATACATGATGACATACTACACTATACATGATGACATACTACACTATACATGATGACATACTACACTATACATGATGACATACTACACATGATGACATACTACACTATACATGATGACATACTACACATGATGACATACTACACTATACATGATGACATACTACACATGATGACATACTACACATGATGACATACTACACTACACATGATGACATACTACACATGACATACTACACTATACATGATGACATACTACACTATACATGATGACATACTATACATGATGACATACTACACATGATGACATACTACACATGATGACATACTACACATGATGGCATACTACACTACACATGATGACATACTACACATGACATACTACACTATACATGATGACATACTACACTATACATGATGACATACTACACTATACATGATGACATACTACACTATACATGATGACATACTACACATGATGACATACTACACTATACATGATGACATACTACACTATACATGATGACATACTACACATGATGACATACTACACTATACATGATGACATACTACACTACACATGATGACATACTACACTATACATGATGACATACTACACTATACATGATGACATACTACACATGATGACATACTACACTATACATGATGACATACTATACATGATGACATACTACACTATACATGATGACATACTACACTATACATGATGACATACTACACTATACATGATGACATACTACACTATACATGATGACATACTACACTATACATGATGACATACTACACTATACATGATGACATACTACACTATACATGATGACATACTACACTATACATATACATGACATACTACACTATACATGATGACATACTACACTATACATGATGACATACTACACTATACATGATGACATACTACACTATACATGATGACATACTACACTATACATGATGACATACTACACTATACATGATGACATACTACACTATACATGATGACATACTACACTATACATGATGACATACTACACTATACATGATGACATACTACACTATACATGATGACATACTACACTACACATGATGACATACTACACTATACATGATGACATACTACACTATACATGATGACATACTACACATGATGACATACTACACTATACATGATGACATACTATACATGATGACATACTACACTATACATGATGACATACTACACATGATGACATACTACACTATACATGATGACATACTATACATGATGACATACTACACTATACATGATGACATACTACACTATACATGATGACATACTACACTATACATGATGACATACTACACTATACATGATGACATACTACACATGATGACATACTACACATGATGACATACTACACTATACATGATGACATACTATACATGATGACATACTACACTATACATGATGACATACTACACTATACATGATGACATACTACACTATACATGATGACATACTACACTATACATGATGACATACTACACTATACATGATGACATACTACACTATACATGATGACATACTACACTATACATGATGACATACTACACTATACATGATGACATACTACACATGATGACATACTACACTATACATGATGACATACTACACATGATGACATACTACACTATACATGATGACATACTACACTATACATGATGACATACTATACATGATGACATACTACACTATACATGATGACATACTATACATGATGACATACTACACTATACATGATGACATACTACACTATACATGATGACATACTACACTATACATGATGACATACTATACATGATGACATACTACACTACACATGATGACATACTACACATGATGACATACTACACTATACATGATGACATACTACACTATACATGATGACATACTACACTACACATGATGACATACTACACTATACATGATGACATACTACACTACACATGATGACACACTATACATGATGACACACTATACATGATGACACACTATACATGATGACATACTACACATGATGACATACTACACATGACATACTACACTATACATGATGACATACTACACTATACATGATGACATACTACACTATACATGATGACATACTACACCATACATGATGACATACTACACATGATGACATACTACACATGATGACATACTACACTATACATGATGACATACTATACATGATGACATACTACACTATACATGATGACATACTACACTATACATGATGACATACTACACTATACATGATGACATACTACACTATACATGATGACATACTACACTATACATGATGACATACTATACATGATGACATACTATACATGATGACATACTACACTATACATGATGACATACTACACTATACATGATGACATACTACACTATACATGATGACATACTACACTATACATGATGACATACTACACTATACATGATGACATACTACACTATACATGATGACATACTACACTATACATGATGACATACTACACTATACATGATGACATACTATACATGATGACATACTATACATGATGACATACTACATGATGACATACTACACTATACATGATGACATACTACACTATACATGATGACATACTACACTATACATGATGACATACTACACTATACATGATGACATACTACACATGATGACATACTATACATGATGACATACTACACTATACATGATGACATACTATACATGATGACATACTACACTATACATGATGACATACTACACTATACATGATGACATACTACACTGACATGATGACATACACTATACATGATGACATACTACACTATACATGATGACATACTACACTACACATGATGACATACTACACTATACATGATGACATACTACACTATACATGATGACATACTACACATGATGACATACTACACTATACATGATGACATACTACACTATACATGATGACATACTACACTATACATGATGACATACTACACTACATGATGACATACTACACTATACATGATGACATACTACACTATACATGATGACATACTACACTATACATGATGACATACTACACTATACATGATGACATACTACACATGATGACATACTACACATGATGACATACTACACTATACATGATGACATACTACACTACACATGATGACATACTACACTATACATGATGACATACTACACTATACATGATGACATACTACATTATACATGATGACATACTACACATGATGACATACTACATTATACATGATGACATACTACACTATACATGATGACATACTACACTATACATGATGACATACTACACTATACATGATGACATACTACACATGATGACATACTATACATGATGACATACTACACTATACATGATGACATACTACACTATACATGATGACATACTACACTACACATGATGACATACTACACTACACATGATGACATACTACACTATACATGATGACATACTACACTACACATGATGACATACTACACTATACATGATGACATACATGATGACATACTACACTACACATGATGACATACTACACATGATGACATACTACACATGATGACATACTATACATGATGACATACTACACTACACATGATGACATACTACACATGATGACATACTACACATGATGACATACTATACATGATGACATACTACACTATACATGATGACATACTACACTATACATGATGACATACTACACATGATGACATACTACACTATACATGATGACATACTACACTATACATGATGACATACTACACATGATGACACACTATACATGATGACATACTACACATGATGACATACTACACTACACATGATGACATACTACACTATACATGATGACATACTACACTACACATGATGACATACTACACATGATGACATACTACACATGATGACATACTACACATGATGACATACTACACTATACATGATGACATACTACACTATACATGATGACATACTACACTATACATGATGACATACTACACTACACATGATGACATACTACACTATACATGATGACATACTACACTACACATGATGACACACTATACATGATGACACACTATACATGATGACATACTACACATGATGACATACTACACATGACATACTATACATGATGACATACTACACTACACATGATGACATACTATACATGATGACACACTACACATGATGACATACTACACATGACATACTACACTATACATGATGACATACTACACTATACATGATGACATACTACACATGATGACATACTATACATGATGACATACTACACTATACATGATGACATACTACACTATACATGATGACATACTACACTATACATGATGACATACTACACTATACATGATGACATACTACACATGATGACATACTATACATGATGACATACTATACATGATGACATACTACACTATACATGATGACATACTACACTATACATGATGACATACTACACATGATGGCATACTACACTACACATGATGACATACTACACATGATGACATACTACACTATACATGATGACATACTACACATGATGACATACTACACATGATGACATACTACACATGATGACATACTACACTATCCTTGATGACATACTACACATGATGACATACTACACTATACATGATGACATACTACACTATACATGATGACATACTACACATGATGACATACTACACTACACATGATGACATACTACACATGATGACATACTACACATGATGACATACTACATTATACATGATGACATACTACACATGATGACATACTACACATGATGACATACTACACAATACACTACACTGACCACTAAGGGCTTTATCAATCTGACCACTAATCAATCTGACCACTAAGGGCTTTATCAATCTGACCACTAATCAATCTGACCACTAAGGGCTTTATCAATCTGACCACTAATCAATCTGACCACTAAGGGCTTTATCAATCTGACCACTAATCAATCTGACCACTAAGGGCTTTATCAATCTGACCACTAATCAATCTGACCACTAAGGGCTTTATCAATCTGACCACTAATCAATCTGACCACTAAGGGCTTTATCAATCTGACCACTAATCAATCTGACCAAAGGTTTTTAATACAGAATATCAGAAGCCAAGCTGGTCCGCGGAACATCTCCCTTCCCTGAGCTCTGGCTCTGTATTTATACACACATAACATATGAGTCCAACCGACATGTGGTAACCTCCCTTAGTCCATCCGCCACCATTATCTTTCAATCTGTCCATCCTGTTTGTTCACGCCCAATAACGCCCATATCTGCCTTGGTTAAGTTTATAATGGTGGCAGGACCTCCTCCTATCCCAAAAATAATATATGCCCATCTCCTCCTATGGGCCCCTTATGTTTAGTTTGGTATGTTCTTTGGCATGTCTGTCCTTATTAGGACTCGTAGACTATGTGTCTGGTAGACTATGTGTCTCTCTCTCTCTTCTCCTGTGGCCTGACGTACATCTTTGCTGTACAGTATAGTCCCTATATGTACCGTTTTGCTCCCACACCACCAAGGGCGTTATCAATCTGACCACTAAGGGCTTTATCAATCTGACCACTAAGGGCTTTATCAATCTGACCACTAAGGGCTTTATCAATCTGACCACTAAGGGCTTTATCAATCTGACCACTAAGGGCTTTATCAATCTGACCACTAAGGGCTTTATCAATCTGACCACTAAGGGCTTTATCAATCTGACCACTAAGGGCTTTATCAATCTGACCACTAAGGGCTTTATCAATCTGACCACTAAGGGCTTTATCAATCTGACCACTAAGGGCGTTATCAATCTGACCACTAAGGGCTTTATCAATCTGACCACTAAGGGCTTTATCAATCTGACCACTAAGGGCTTTATCAATCTGACCACTAAGGGCTTTATCAATCTGACCACTAAGGGCTTTATCAATCTGACCACTAAGGGTGTTATCAATCTGACCACTAAGGGCTTTATCAATCTGACCACTAAGGGTGTTATTAATCTGACCACTAAGGGCTTTATATCAATCTGACCACTAATCAATCTGACCACTAAGGGCTTTATCAATCTGACCACTAAGGGCTTTATCAATCTGACCACTAAGGGCTTTATCAATCTGACCACTAAGGGCTTTATCAATCTGACCACTAAGGGCTTTATCAATCTGACCACTAAGGGCTTTATCAATCTGACCACTAATCAATCTGGTCACTAAGGGCTTTATCAATCTGACCACTAGGGGCTTTATCAATCTGACCACTAATCAATCTGACCACTAAGGGCTTTATCAATCTGACCACGAAGGGCTTAATCAATCTGACCACTAATCAATCTGGATACTAAGGGCTTTATCAATCTGACCACTAGGGGCTTTATCAATCTGACCACTAATCAATCTGACCACTAAGGGCTTTATCAATCTGACCACGAAGGGCTTAATCAATCTGACCACTAATCAATCTGACCACTAAGGGCTTTATCAATCTGACCACTAATCAATCTGACCACTAAGGGCTTTATCAGCTGGGCTTGACAATCTGGACCCTCTATTTCTGAAACTATCCGCCGCCATTGTCGCAACCCCTATTACCAGCCTGTTCAACCTCTCTTTCATATCGTCTGAGATCCCCAAATTGAAAGCTGCCGCAGTCATCCCCTCTTCAAAGGGGAGACACCCTGGACCCAAACTGTTACAGACCTATATCCATTCTGCCCTGCCTATCTAAGGTCTTCGAAAGCCAAGTCAACAAACAGGTCACTGACCATCTGAATCCCACTACCTTCTCCGCTATGCAATCTGGTTTCAGCCGGTCACGGGTGCACCTCAGCCACACTCAAGGTACTAAACGACATCATAACCGCCATCGATAAAAGACAGTACTGTGCAGCCGTCTTCATCGACCTTGCCAAGGCTTTCGACTCTGTCAATCACCATATTCTTATCGGCAGACTCAGTAGCCTCGGTTTTTCGGATGACTGCCTTGCCTGGTTCACCAATTACTTTGCAGACAGAGTTCAGTGTGTCAAATCGGAGGGCATGCTGTCCGGTCCTCTGGCAGTCTCTATGGGGGTGCCACAGGGTTCAATTCTCGGGCCGACTCTTTTCTCTGTATATATCAATGATGTTGCTCTTGCTGCGGGCGATTCCCTGATCCACCTCTACGCAGACGACACCATTCTATATACTTTCGGCCCATCATTGGACACTGTGCTATCTAACCTCCAAACGAGCTTCAATGCCATACAACACTCCTTCCGTGGCCTCCAACTGCTCTTAAACGCTAGTAAAACCAAATGCATGCTTTTCAACCGATCGCTGCCTGCACCCGCATGCCCGACTAGCATCACCACACTGGATGGTTCCGACCTTGAATATGTGGACACCTATAAGTACCTAGGTGTCTGGCTAAACTCTCCTTCCAGACCCATATCAAACATCTCCAATCGAAAATCAAATCAAGAGTCGGCTTTCTATTCCGCAACAAAGCCTCCTTCACTCACGCTGCCAAGCTTACCCTAGTAAAACTGACTATCCTACCGATCCTCGACTTCGGCGATGTCATCTACAAAATTGCTTCCAACACTCTACTCAGCAAACTGGATGCAGTTTATCACAGTGCCATCCGTTTTGTCACTAAAGCACCTTATACTACCCACCACTGCGACTTGTATGCTCTAGTCGGCTGGCCCTCGCTACATATTCGTCGCCAGACCCACTGGCTCCAGGTCATCTACAAGGCCATGCTAGGTAAAGCTCCGCCTTATCTCAGTTCACTGGTCACGATGGCAACACCCATCCGTAGCACGCGCTCCAGCAGGTGTATCTCACTGATCATCCCTAAAGCCAACACCTCATTCGGCAGCCTTTCGTTCCAGTACTCTGCTGCCTGTGACTGGAACGAATTGCAAAAATCGCTGAAGTTGGAGACTTTTATCTCCCTCACCAACTTCAAACATCTGCTATCTGAGCAGCTATTTTATTTATTTATTTATTTTGATTTCACCTGATAAAAAAAAAATAAAAAAATAATTTCACCTTTATTTAACCAGGTAGGCCAGTTGAGAACAAGTTCTAATTTGCAATTGCGACCTGGCCAAGATAAAGCAAAGCAGTTCGACACATACAACGACACAGAGTTACACATGGAGTAAAACAAACATACAGTCAATAATACAGTAAAAAAAAACAAGTCTATATACAATGTGAGCAAATTAGGTGAGAAGGGAGGTAAAGGCAAAAAAGTCCATGGTGGCAAAGTAAATACAATATAGCAAGTAAAACACTGGAATGGTAGTTTTGCAATGGAAGAATGTGCAAAGTAGAAATAAAAATAATGGGGTGCAAAGGAGCAAAATAAATAAATAAATTAAATACAGTTGGGAAAGAGGTAGTTGTTTGGGCTAAATTATAGGTGGGCTATGTACAGCTAACCGATCGCTGCAGCTGTACATAATCTATTGGTAAACAGCCCACCCATTTTCACCTACCTCATCCCCACAGTTTTTATTTATTTACTTTTCTGCTCTTTTGCACACAAATATCTCTACCTGTACATGATCATCTGATCATTTATCAATCCAGTGTTAATCTGCAAAATTGTAATTATTCGCCTACCTCCTCATGCCTTTTGCACACGTTGTATATAGACTCTCCTTTTTTTCTACTGTGTTATTGACTTGTTAATTGTTTACTCCATGTGTAACTCTGTGTTGTCTGTTCACACTGCTATGCTTTATCTTGGCCAGGTCGCAGTTGCAAATGAGAACTTGTTCTCAACTGGCCTACCTGGTTAAATAAAGGTGTTCTCAACTAGCCCTACCTGGTTAAATAAAGGTGTTCTCAACTAGCCTACCTGGTTAAATAAAGGTGAAATATTTTTTTATATTTTTTTTATCAATCTGACCACTAATCAATCTGGTCACTAAGGGCTTTATCAATCTGACCACTAAGGGCTTTATCAATCTGACCATTAATCAATCTGGTCACTAAGGGCTTTATCAATCTGACCACTAAGGGCTTTATCAATCTGACCCAAATCAAATCAAATTTATTTATGAAGCCCTTCGTACATCAGCTGATATCTCAAAGTGCTGTACAGAAACCCAGCCTAAAACCCCAAACAGCAAGCAATGCAGATGTAGAAGCACAGTGGCTAGGAAAAACTCCCTAGAAAGGCCAAAACCTAGGAGGAAACCTAGAGAGGAACCAGGCTATGTGGGGTGGCCAGTCCTCTTCTGGCTGTGCCGGGTGGAGATTATAACAGAACATGGCCAAGATGTTCAAATGTTCATAAATGACCAGCATGGTCGAATAATAATAAGGCAGAAGAGTTGAAACTGGAGCAGCAGCACAGTCAGGTGGACTGGGGACAGCAAGGAGTCATGTCAGGTAGTCCTGGGGCATGGTCCTAGGGCTCAGGTCAGTTGAAACTGGAACAGCAGCATGGCCAGGTGGACTGGGGACAGCAAGGAGTCATCATGTCAGGTAGTCCTGGGGCATGGTCCTAGGGCTCAGGTCCTCCGAGAGAGAGAAAGAAAGAGAGAAGGAGAGAATTAGAGAACGCACACTTAGATTCACACAGGACACCGAATAGGACAGGAGAAGTACTCCAGATATAACAAACTGACCCCAGCCCCCCCGACACATAAACTACTGCAGCATAAATACTGGAGGCTGAGACAGGAGGGGTCAGGAGACACTGTGGCCCCATCCGAGGACACCCCCGGACAGGGCCAAACAGGAAGGATATAACCCCACCCACTTTGCCAAAGCACAGCCCCCACACCACTAGAGGGATATCTTCAACCACCAACTTACCATCCTGAGACAAGGCTGTTACCTGGCCTGTACCACCACCACCTTCCTCACATGTCTGTTACCTGGCCTGTACCACCACCTTCCTCACATGTCTGATACCTGGCCTCTACCACCACCACCTTCCTCACATGTCTGTTACCTGGCCTTTACCACCACATGTCTGTTACCAATCTGACCACCACCTTCCTCACATGTCTGTTACCTGGCCTGTACCACTCCCACCTTCCTCACATGTCTGTTACCTGGCCTGTACCACCACCTTCCTCACATGTCTGTTACCTGGCCTCTACCACCACCACCTTCCTCACATGTCTGTTACCTGGCCTGTACCACCACATGTCTGACCTGGCCTGTACCACCACCTTCCTCACATGTCTGTTACCTGGCCTATACCACTACATGTCTGTTACCAATGGCCTGACCACTCCCACCTTCCTCACATGTCTGACCTGGCCTGTACCACCACCTTCCTCAATGTCTGTTACCTGGCCTGTACCACCACCACCTGACCACATGTCTGTTACCTGGCCTGTACCACCACCTTCCTCACATGTCTGTTACCTGGCCTTACCACCAACCTTCCTCACATGTCTGTTACCTGGCCTGTACCACCACATGTCTGTTACCTGGCCTCTACCACCACCACCTTCCTCACATGTCTGTTACCTGGCCTGTACCACCACCTTCCTACATGTCTGTTACCTGGCCTGACCACCACATGTCTGTTACCTGGCCTGTACCACTCCCACCTTCCTCACATGTCTGTTACCTGGGCTGCCTGTACCACCACATGTCTGTTACCTGGCCTGTACCACTCAACCTTCCTCACATGTCTGTTACCTGGCCTTTACCACCCCCACCTTCCTCACATGTCTGTTACCTGGCCTGTACCACTCCCACCTTCCTCACATGTCTGTTACCTGGCCTCTACCACCCCACCTTCCTCACATGTCTGTTACCTGGCCTGACCACCCCACCTTCCTCACATGTCTGTTACCTGGCCTCTACCACCCCCACCTTCCTCACATGTCTGTTACCTGGCCTCTACCACCACCACCTTCCTCACATGTCTGTTACCTGGCCTCTACCACCACATGTCTATTACCTGGCCTCTACCACCCCCACCTTCCTCACATGTCTGTTACCTGGCCTCTACCACCCCCACCTTCCTCACATGTCTGTTACCTGGCCTGTACCACCACCACCTTCCTCACATGTCTGTTACCTGGCCTCTACCACCCCCACCTTCCTCACATGTCTGTTACCTGGCCTCTACCACCACCACCTTCCTCACATGTCTGTTACCTGGCCTCTACCACCCCCACCTTCCTCACATGTCTGTTACCTGGCCTCTACCACCCCCACCTTCCTCACATGTCTGTTACCTGGCCTGTACCACCCCCACCTTCCTCACATGTCTGTTACCTGGCCTCTACCACCACATGTCTGTTACCTGGCCTCTACCACCACATGTCTGTTACCTGGCCTCTACCACCCCCACCTTCCTCACATGTCTGTTACCTGGCCTGTACCACCACCACCTTCCTCACATGTCTGTTACCTGGCCTGTACCACCACCACCTTCCTCACATGTCTGTTACCTGGCCTGTACCACCACCTTCCTCACATGTCTGTTACCTGGCCTCTACCACCACCTTACTCACATGTCTGTTACCTGGCCTGTACCACCACCTTCCTCACATGTCTGTTACCTGGCCTGTACCACCACATGTCTGTTACCTGGCCTCTACCACCCCCACCTTCCTCACATGTCTGTTACCTGGCCTCTACCACCCCCACCTTACTCACATGTCTGTTACCTGGCCTGTACCACCACCTTCCTCACATGTCTGTTACCTGGCCTCTACCACCACCACCTTCCTCACATGTCTGTTACCTGGCCTGTACCACTCCCACCTTCCTCACATGTCTGTTACCTGGCCTGTACCACTCCCACCTTCCTCACATGTCTGTTACCTGGCCTGTACCACCACATGTCTGTTACCTGGCCTGTACCACTCCCACCTTCCTCACATGTCTGTTACCTGGCCTCTACCACCACCACCTTCCTCACATGTCTGTTACCTGGCCTGTACCAC
Organism: Oncorhynchus nerka; assembly: GCF_034236695.1. Taxonomy (NCBI): domain Eukaryota; kingdom Metazoa; phylum Chordata; class Actinopteri; order Salmoniformes; family Salmonidae; genus Oncorhynchus; species Oncorhynchus nerka. The sequence continues at coordinate 1,682,652 of NC_088402.1, forward strand.
CACCTTCCTCACATGTCTGTTACCTGGCCTGTACCAATCCCACCTTCCTCACATGTCTGTTACCTGGCCTGTACCAATCCCACCTTCCTCACATGTCTGTTACCTGGCCTGTACCACCACCACCTTCCTCACATGTCTGTTACCTGGCCTGTACCACCACCTTCCTCACATGTCTGTTACCTGGCCTCTACCACCACCACCTTCCTCACATGTCTGTTACCTGGCCTGTACCACCACATGTCTGTTACCTGGCCTGTACCACCACCTTCCTCACATGTCTGTTACCTGGCCTGTACCACCACATGTCTGTTACCTGGCCTGTACCACTCCCACCTTCCTCACATGTCTGTTACCTGGCCTGTACCACCACCTTACTCACATGTCTGTTACCTGGCCTGTACCACCACCTTCCTCACATGTCTGTTACCTGGCCTGTACCACCACCACCTTCCTCACATGTCTGTTACCTGGCCTGTACCACCACATGTCTGTTACCTGGCCTCTACCACCACCACCTTCCTCACATGTCTGTTACCTGGCCTGTACCACCACCTTCCTCACATGTCTGTTACCTGGCCTGTACCACCACATGTCTGTTACCTGGCCTGTACCACTCCCACCTTCCTCACATGTCTGTTACCTGGCCTGTACCACCACATGTCTGTTACCTGGCCTGTACCACTCCCACCTTCCTCACATGTCTGTTACCTGGCCTCTACCACCCCCACCTTCCTCACATGTCTGTTACCTGGCCTGTACCACTCCCACCTTCCTCACATGTCTGTTACCTGGCCTCTACCACCACCACCTTCCTCACATGTCTGTTACCTGGCCTGTACCACCACCTTCCTCACATGTCTGTTACCTGGCCTCTACCACCACCTTCCTCACATGTCTGTTACCTGGCCTCTACCACCACCACCTTCCTCACATGTCTGTTACCTGGCCTCTACCACCACATGTCTGTTACCTGGCCTCTACCACCCCCACCTTCCTCACATGTCTGTTACCTGGCCTCTACCACCCCCACCTTCCTCACATGTCTGTTACCTGGCCTGTACCACCACCACCTTCCTCACATGTCTGTTACCTGGCCTCTACCACCCCCACCTTCCTCACATGTCTGTTACCTGGCCTCTACCACCACCACCTTCCTCACATGTCTGTTACCTGGCCTCTACCACCCCCACCTTCCTCACATGTCTGTTACCTGGCCTCTACCACCCCCACCTTCCTCACATGTCTGTTACCTGGCCTGTACCACCCCCACCTTCCTCACATGTCTGTTACCTGGCCTCTACCACCACATGTCTGTTACCTGGCCTGTACCACCACCTTACTCACATGTCTGTTACCTGGCCTGTACCACCACCTTCCTCACATGTCTGTTACCTGGCCTGTACCACCACCACCTTCCTCACATGTCTGTTACCTGGCCTCTACCACCACCACCTTCCTCACATGTCTGTTACCTGGCCTGTACCACCACCTTCCTCACATGTCTGTTACCTGGCCTGTACCACCACATGTCTGTTACCTGGCCTGTACCACTACCTTCCTCACATGTCTGTTACCTGGCCTTCCACCACATGTCTGTTACCTGGCCTGTACCACCCCACCTTCCTCACATGTCTGTTACCTGGCCTCTACCACCCCCACCTTCCTCACATGTCTGTTACCTGGCCTGTACCACTCCCACCTTCCTCACATGTCTGTTACCTGGCCTCTACCACCCCACCTTCCTCACATGTCTGTTACCTGGCCTGTACCACCCTTCCTCACATGTCTGTTACCTGGCCTCTACCACCCCACCTTCCTCACATGTCTGTTACCTGGCCTCTACCACCACCACCTTCCTCACATGTCTGTTACCTGGCCTGTACCACCACATGTCTGTTACCTGGCCTGTACCACCCCACCTTCCTCACATGTCTGTTACCTGGCCTCTACCACCCCCACCTTCCTCACATGTCTGTTACCTGGCCTGTACCACCACCACCTTCCTCACATGTCTGTTACCTGGCCTCTACCACCACCACCTTCCTCACATGTCTGTTACCTGGCCTGTACCACCCCCACCTTCCTCACATGTCTGTTACCTGGCCTGTACCACCCCCACCTTCCTCACATGTCTGTTACCTGGCCTGTACCACCCCCACCTTCCTCACATGTCTGTTACCTGGCCTCTACCACCACATGTCTGTTACCACCTTACCACCACATGTCTGTTACCTGGCCTGTACCACCACCTTCCTCACATGTCTGTTACCTGGCCTGTACCACCACCTTCCTCACATGTCTGTTACCTGGCCTGTACCACCACCACCTTCCTCACATGTCTGTTACCTGGCCTCTACCACCACCACCTTCCTCACATGTCTGTTACCTGGCCTGTACCACCACCTTCCTCACATGTCTGTTACCTGGCCTGTACCACCACATGTCTGTTACCTGGCCTGTACCACTCCCACCTTCCTCACATGTCTGTTACCTGGCCTGTACCACCACATGTCTGTTACCTGGCCTGTACCACTCCCACCTTCCTCACATGTCTGTTACCTGGCCTCTACCACCCCCACCTTCCTCACATGTCTGTTACCTGGCCTGTACCACTCCCACCTTCCTCACATGTCTGTTACCTGGCCTCTACCACCCCCACCTTCCTCACATGTCTGTTACCTGGCCTCTACCACCCCCACCTTCCTCACATGTCTGTTACCTGGCCTCTACCACCCCCACCTTCCTCACATGTCTGTTACCTGGCCTCTACCACCACCACCTTCCTCACATGTCTGTTACCTGGCCTCTACCACCACATGTCTATTACCTGGCCTCTACCACCCCCACCTTCCTCACATGTCTGTTACCTGGCCTCTACCACCACCTTCCTCACATGTCTGTTACCTGGCCTGTACCACCACCTTCCTCACATGTCTGTTACCTGGCCTGTACCACCCCCACCTTCCTCACATGTCTGTTACCTGGCCTGTACCACCACCACCTTCCTCACATGTCTGTTACCTGGCCTCTACCACCCCCACCTTCCTCACATGTCTGTTACCTGGCCTGTACCACCCCCACCTTCCTCACATGTCTGTTACCTGGCCTCTACCACCACATGTCTGTTACCTGGCCTCTACCACCACATGTCTGTTACCTGGCCTGTACCACCACCTTACTCACATGTCTGTTACCTGGCCTGTACCACCACCTTCCTCACATGTCTGTTACCTGGCCTGTACCACCACCACCTTCCTCACATGTCTGTTACCTGGCCTGTACCACCACCTTCCTCACATGTCTGTTACCTGGCCTGTACCACCACCTTCCTCACATGTCTGTTACCTGGCCTGTACCACCACATGTCTGTTACCTGGCCTGTACCACTCCCACCTTCCTCACATGTCTGTTACCTGGCCTGTACCACCACATGTCTGTTACCTGGCCTGTACCACTCCCACCTTCCTCACATGTCTGTTACCTGGCCTGTACCACCACCTTCCTCACATGTCTGTTACCTGGCCTGTACCACTCCCACCTTCCTCACATGTCTGTTACCTGGCCTGTACCACCCCCACCTTCCTCACATGTCTGTTACCTGGCCTCTACCACCACCTTCCTCACATGTCTGTTACCTGGCCTCTACCACCCCCACCTTCCTCACATGTCTGTTACCTGGCCTCTACCACCACCACCTTCCTCACATGTCTGTTACCTGGCCTCTACCACCACATGTCTGTTACCTGGCCTCTACCACCCCCACCTTCCTCACATGTCTGTTACCTGGCCTGTACCACCCCCACCTTCCTCACATGTCTGTTACCTGGCCTGTACCACCACCACCTTCCTCACATGTCTGTTACCTGGCCTGTACCACCACATGTCTGTTACCTGGCCTGTACCACCACCACCTTCCTCATGTCTGTTACCTGGCCTCTACCACCCCCACCTTCCTCACATGTCTGTTACCTGGCCTGTACCACCCCCACCTTCCTCACATGTCTGTTACCTGGCCTGTACCACCACATGTCTGTTACCTGGCCTCTACCACCACATGTCTGTTACCTGGCCTCTACCACCCCCACCTTCCTCACATGTCTGTTACATGGCCTGTACCACCACCTTCCTCACATGTCTGTTACCTGGCCTCTACCACCACCACCTTACTCACATGTCTGTTACATGGCCTGTACCACCACCTTCCTCACATGTCTGTTACCTGGCCTGTACCACCACCTTCCTCACATGTCTGTTACCTGGCCTGTACCACCACCTTCCTCACATGTCTGTTACCTGGCCTGTACCACCACATGTCTGTTACCTGGCCTCTACCACCCCCACCTTCCTCACATGTCTGTTACCTGGCCTGTACCACCACCACCTTCCTCACATGTCTGTTACCTGGCCTCTACCACCACCACCTTACTCACATGTCTGTTACCTGGCCTGTACCACCACCTTCCTCACATGTCTGTTACCTGGCCTGTACCACCACATGTCTGTTACCTGGCCTCTACCACCCCCACCTTACTCACATGTCTGTTACCTGGCCTGTACCACCACCTTCCTCACATGTCTGTTACCTGGCCTGTACCACTCCCACCTTCCTCACATGTCTGTTACCTGGCCTGTACCACTCCCACCTTCCTCACATGTCTGTTACCTGGCCTGTACCACCACATGTCTGTTACCTGGCCTGTACCACTCCCACCTTCCTCACATGTCTGTTACCTGGCCTGTACCACCACCTTCCTCACATGTCTGTTACCTGGCCTGTACCACTCCCACCTTCCTCACATGTCTGTTACCTGGCCTCTACCACCCCCACCTTCCTCACATGTCTGTTACCTGGCCTGTACCACCACCTTCCTCACATGTCTGTTACCTGGCCTGTACCACCACCACCTTCCTCACATGTCTGTTACCTGGCCTCTACCACCACCACCTTCCTCACATGTCTGTTACCTGGCCTCTACCACCACCACCTTCCTCACATGTCTGTTACCTGGCCTGTACCACCACCTTCCTCACATGTCTGTTACCTGGCCTCTACCACCCCCACCTTCCTCACATGTCTGTTACCTGGCCTCTACCACCACCACCTTCCTCACATGTCTGTTACCTGGCCTCTACCACCCCACCTTCCTCACATGTCTGTTACCTGGCCTGTACCACCACCACCTTCCTCACATGTCTGTTACCTGGCCTCTACCACCCCCACCTTCCCACATGTCTGTTACCTGGCCTCTACCACACCTTCCTCACATGTCTGTTACCTGGCCTGTACCACCCCACCTTCCTCACATGTCTGTTACCTGGCCTGTACCACCACATGTCTGTTACCTGGCCTGTACCACCACATGTCTGTTACCTGGCCTGTACCACCCCCACCTTCCTCACATGTCTGTTACCTGGCCTGTACCACCACCTTCCTCACATGTCTGTTACCTGGCCTGTACCACCACCACCTTACTCACATGTCTGTTACATGGCCTGTACCACCACCTTCCTCACATGTCTGTTACCTGGCCTGTACCACCACCTTCCTCACATGTCTGTTACCTGGCCTGTACCACCACCTTCCTCACATGTCTGTTACCTGGCCTGTACCACCACATGTCTGTTACCTGGCCTCTACCACCCCCACCTTCCTCACATGTCTGTTACCTGGCCTGTACCACCACCACCTTCCTCACATGTCTGTTACCTGGCCTCTACCACCACCACCTTACTCACATGTCTGTTACCTGGCCTGTACCACCACCTTCCTCACATGTCTGTTACCTGGCCTGTACCACCACATGTCTGTTACCTGGCCTCTACCACCCCCACCTTACTCACATGTCTGTTACCTGGCCTGTACCACTCCCACCTTCCTCACATGTCTGTTACCTGGCCTCTACCACCACCACCTTACTCACATGTCTGTTACCTGGCCTGTACCACTCCCACCTTCCTCACATGTCTGTTACCTGGCCTGTACCACCACCTTCCTCACATGTCTGTTACCTGGCCTCTACCACCACCACCTTACTCACATGTCTGTTACCTGGCCTGTACCAGCACCTTCCTCACATGTCTGTTACCTGGCCTGTACCACCACCTTCCTCACATGTCTGTTACCGGGCCTGTACCACCCCCACCTTCCTCACATGTCTGTTACCTGGCCTGTACCACCACCACCTTACTCACATGTCTGTTACCTGGCCTCTACCACCCCCACCTTCCTCACATGTCTGTTACCTGGCCTGTACCACCACATGTCTGTTACCTGGCCTCTACCACCCCCACCTTCCTCACATGTCTGTTACCTGGCCTGTACCACCACATGTCTGTTACCTGGCCTCTACCACCCCCACCTTCCTCACATGTCTGTTACCTGGCCTGTACCACCACCACCTTACTCACATGTCTGTTACCTGGCCTCTACCACCCCCACCTTCCTCACATGTCTGTTACCTGGCCTGTACCACCACATGTCTGTTACCTGGCCTGTACCACCACATGTCTGTTACCTGGCCTGTACCACCCCCACCTTCCTCACATGTCTGTTACCTGGCCTCTACCACCACCACCTTACTCACATGTCTGTTACCTGGCCTGTACCACCACATGTCTGTTACCTGGCCTGTACCACCACATGTCTGTTACCTGGCCTCTACCACCCCCACCTTCCTCACATGTCTGTTACCTGGCCTCTACCACCACCACCTTACTCACATGTCTGTTACCTGGCCTGTACCACCACATGTCTGTTACCTGGCCTGTACCACCACATGTCTGTTACCTGGCCTGTACCACCACCTTCCTCACATGTCTGTTACCTGGCCTGTTACCTGGCCTGTACCACCACATGTCTGTTACCTGGCCTGTACCACCACCACCTTACTCACATGTCTGTTACCTGGCCTCTACCACCCCCACCTTCCTCACATGTCTGTTACCTGGCCTGTACCACCACATGTCTGTTACCTGGCCTGTACCACCACATGTCTGTTACCTGGCCTCTACCACCCCCACCTTCCTCACATGTCTGTTACCTGGCCTCTACCACCCCCACCTTCCTCACATGTCTGTTACCTGGCCTGTACCACCACATGTCTGTTACCTGGCCTGTTACCTGGCCTCTACCACCACATGTCTGTTACCTGGCCTGTACCACCACCTTCCTCACATGTCTGTTACCTGGCCTCTACCACCCCCACCTTCCTCACATGTCTGTTACCTGGCCTGTACCACTCCCACCTTCCTCACATGTCTGTTACCTGGCCTGTACCACTCCCACCTTCCTCACATGTCTGTTACCTGGCCTCTACCACCACCACCTTACTCACATGTCTGTTACCTGGCCTGTACCACCACATGTCTGTTACCTGGCCTCTACCACTCCCACCTTCCTCACATGTCTGTTACCTGGCCTGTACCACCACCTTCCTCACATGTCTGTTACCTGGCCTGTACCACCACATGTCTGTTACCTGGCCTGTACCACCACCTTCCTCACATGTCTGTTACCTGGCCTGTACCACCACCTTCCTCACATGTCTGTTACCTGGCCTGTACCACTCCCACCTTCCTCACATGTCTGTTACCTGGCCTGTACCACCACCTTCCTCACATGTCTGTTACCTGGCCTCTACCACCACCACCTTACTCACATGTCTGTTACCTGGCCTCTACCACCACATTCCTCACATGTCTGTTACCTGGCCTGTACCACCACCTTCCTCACATGTCTGTTACCTGGCCTGTACCACCACCACCTTCCTCACATGTCTGTTACCTGGCCTCTACCACCACATGTCTGTTACCTGGCCTGTACCACCCCCACCTTCCTCACATGTCTGTTACCTGGCCTGTATCACCACATGTCTGTTACCTGGCCTGTACCACCACATGTCTGTTACCTGGCCTCTACCACCACCACCTTCCTCACATGTCTGTTACCTGGCCTCTACCACCACCACCTTCCTCACATGTCTGTTACCTGGCCTGTACCACCACATGTCTGTTACCTGGCCTGTACCACCACATGTCTGTTACCTGGCCTGTACCACCCCCACCTCCCTCACATGTCTGTTACCTGGCCTGTACCACCACCTTCCTCACATGTCTGTTACCTGGCCTCTACCACCACCACCTTCCTCACATGTCTGTTACCTGGCCTCTACCACCACCACCTTCCTCACATGTCTGTTACCTGGCCTGTACCACCACATGTCTGTTACCTGGCCTGTACCACCACCTTCCTCACATGTCTGTTACCTGGCCTCTACCACCACCACCTTCCTCACATGTCTGTTACCTGGCCTCTACCACCCCCACCTTCCTCACATGTCTGTTACCTGGCCTCTACCACCACCACCTTACTCACATGTCTGTTACCTGGCCTGTACCACCACATGTCTGTTACCTGGCCTGTACCACCACATGTCTGTTACCTGGCCTGTACCACCCCCACCTCCCTCACATGTCTGTTACCTGGCCTGTACCACCACCTTCCTCACATGTCTGTTACCGGGCCTGTACCACCACATGTCTGTTACCTGGCCTCTACCACCCCCACCTTCCTCACATGTCTGTTACCTGGCCTCTACCACCACCACCTTACTCACATGTCTGTTACCTGGCCTCTATCACCCCCACCTTACTCACATGTCTGTTACCTGGCCTGTACCACCACATGTCTGTTACCTGGCCTCTACCACCCCCACCTTACTCACATGTCTGTTACCTGGCCTGTACCACCACATGTCTGTTACCTGGCCTGTACCACCACATGTCTGTTACCTGGCCTGTACCACCACATGTCTGTTACCTGGACTGTACCACCACATGTCTGTTACCTGGCCTCTACCACCCCCACCTTCCTCACATGTCTGTTACCTGGCCTCTACCACCCCCACCTTCCTCACATGTCTGTTACCTGGCCTGTACCACCACATGTCTGTTACCTGGCCTGTTACCTGGCCTGTACCACCACATGTCTGTTACCTGGCCTGTACCACCACCTTCCTCACATGTCTGTTACCTGGCCTGTACCACTCCCACCTTCCTCACATGTCTGTTACCTGGCCTGTACCACCACATGTCTGTTACCTGGCCTCTACCACCCCCACCTTCCTCACATGTCTGTTACCTGGCCTCTACCACCACCACCTTACTCACATGTCTGTTACCTGGCCTCTACCACCACCACCTTACTCACATGTCTGTTACCTGGCCTGTACCACCACCACCTTACTCACATGTCTGTTACCTGGCCTCTACCACCCCCACCTTCCTCACATGTCTGTTACCTGGCCTGTACCACCACATGTCTGTTACCTGGCCTGTACCACTCCCACCTTCCTCACATGTCTGTTACCTGGCCTGTACCACTCCCACCTTCCTCACATGTCTGTTACCTGGCCTCTACCACCCCCACCTTCCTCACATGTCTGTTACCTGGCCTGTACCACCACATGTCTGTTACCTGGCCTGTACCACCCCCACCTTCCTCACATGTCTGTTACCTGGCCTGTACCACCACCTTCCTCACATGTCTGTTACCTGGCCTGTACCACCACATGTCTGTTACCTGGCCTCTACCACCCCCACCTTCCTCACATGTCTGTTACCTGGCCTCTACCACCACCACCTTACTCACATGTCTGTTACCTGGCCACTATCACCCCCACCTTACTCACATGTCTGTTACCTGGCCTGTACCACCACATGTCTGTTACCTGGCCTCTACCACCCCCACCTTACTCACATGTCTGTTACCTGGCCTGTACCACCACATGTCTGTTACCTGGCCTGTACCACCACATGTCTGTTACCTGGCCTGTACCACCACATGTCTGTTACCTGGCCTGTACCACCACATGTCTGTTACCTGGCCTCTACCACCCCCACCTTCCTCACATGTCTGTTACCTGGCCTCTACCACCCCCACCTTCCTCACATGTCTGTTACCTGGCCTGTACCACCACATGTCTGTTACCTGGCCTGTACCACCACATGTCTGTTACCTGGCCTGTACCACCACCTTCCTCACATGTCTGTTACCTGGCCTGTACCACTCCCACCTTCCTCACATGTCTGTTACCTGGCCTGTACCACCACATGTCTGTTACCTGGCCTGTACCACCCCCACCTTCCTCACATGTCTGTTACCTGGCCTCTACCACCACCACCTTACTCACATGTCTGTTACCTGGCCTCTACCACCACCACCTTACTCACATGTCTGTTACCTGGCCTGTACCACCACCACCTTACTCACATGTCTGTTACCTGGCCTCTACCACCCCCACCTTCCTCACATGTCTGTTACCTGGCCTGTACCACCACATGTCTGTTACCTGGCCTGTACCACTCCCACCTTCCTCACATGTCTGTTACCTGGCCTGTACCACTCCCACCTTCCTCACATGTCTGTTACCTGGCCTCTACCACCCCCACCTTCCTCACATGTCTGTTACCTGGCCTGTACCACCACATGTCTGTTACCTGGCCTGTACCACCCCCACCTCCCTCACATGTCTGTTACCTGGCCTGTACCACCACCTTCCTCACATGTCTGTTACCGGGCCTGTACCACCACATGTCTGTTACCTGGCCTCTACCACCCCCACCTTCCTCACATGTCTGTTACCTGGCCTCTACCACCACCACCTTACTCACATGTCTGTTACCTGGCCTCTATCACCCCCACCTTACTCACATGTCTGTTACCTGGCCTGTACCACCACATGTCTGTTACCTGGCCTCTACCACCCCCACCTTACTCACATGTCTGTTACCTGGCCTGTACCACCACATGTCTGTTACCTGGCCTGTACCACATGTCTGTTACCTGGCCTGTACCACCACATGTCTGTTACCTGGACTGTACCACCACATGTCTGTTACCTGGCCTCTACCACCCCCACCTTCCTCACATGTCTGTTACCTGGCCTCTACCACCCCCACCTTCCTCACATGTCTGTTACCTGGCCTGTACCACCACATGTCTGTTACCTGGCCTGTACCACCACATGTCTGTTACCTGGCCTGTACCACCACCTTCCTCACATGTCTGTTACCTGGCCTGTACCACTCCCACCTTCCTCACATGTCTGTTACCTGGCCTGTACCACCACATGTCTGTTACCTGGCCTCTACCACCCCCACCTTCCTCACATGTCTGTTACCTGGCCTCTACCACCACCACCTTACTCACATGTCTGTTACCTGGCCTCTACCACCACCACCTTACTCACATGTCTGTTACCTGGCCTGTACCACCACCACCTTACTCACATGTCTGTTACCTGGCCTCTACCACCACCACCTTACTCACATGTCTGTTACCTGGCCTGTACCACCACCTTCCTCACATGTCTGTTACCTGGCCTCTACCACCCCCACCTTCCTCACATGTCTGTTACCTGGCCTCTACCACCACCACCTTACTCACATGTCTGTTACCTGGCCTCTATCACCCCCACCTTACTCACATGTCTGTTACCTGGCCTGTACCACCACATGTCTGTTACCTGGCCTCTACCACCCCCACCTTCCTCACATGTCTGTTACCTGGCCTGTACCACCACATGTCTGTTACCTGGCCTTACCACCACCTACCACCACATGTCTGTTACCTGGCCTGTACCACCACATGTCTGTTACCTGGCCTGTACCACCACATGTCTGTTACCTGGCCTGTACCACCCCCACCTTCCTCACATGTCTGTTACCTGGCCTCTACCACCACCACCTTCCTCACATGTCTGTTACCTGGCCTGTACCACCACATGTCTGTTACCTGGCCTGTTACTACCACCACATGTCTGTTACCTGGCCTGTACCACCACCTTCCTCACATGTCTGTTACCTGGCCTGTACCACCCCACCTTCCTCACATGTCTGTTACCTGGCCTGTACCACCACATGTCTGTTACCTGGCCTCTACCACCCCCACCTTCCTCACATGTCTGTTACCTGGCCTCTACCACCACCACCTTCCTCACATGTCTGTTACCTGGCCTCTACCACCACCACCTTACTCACATGTCTGTTACCTGGCCTCTACCACCACCACCTTACTCACATGTCTGTTACCTGGCCTGTACCACCCCCACCTTCCTCACATGTCTGTTACCTGGCCTGTACCACCACATGTCTGTTACCTGGCCTGTACCACTCCCACCTTCCTCACATGTCTGTTACCTGGCCTGTACCACTCCCACCTTCCTCACATGTCTGTTACCTGGCCTCTACCACCCCCACCTTCCTCACATGTCTGTTACCTGGCCTGTACCACCACATGTCTGTTACCTGGCCTGTACCACCCCACCTCCTCACATGTCTGTTACCTGGCCTGTACCACCACCTTCCTCACATGTCTGTTACCTGGCCTGTACCACCACATGTCTGTTACCTGGCCTCTACCACCACCTTCCTCACATGTCTGTTACCTGGCCTCTACCACCACCACCTTACCTCACATGTCTGTTACCTGGCCTCTACCACCCCACCTTACTCACATGTCTGTTACCTGGCCTGTACCACCACATGTCTGTTACCTGGCCTCTACCACCCCCACCTTACCTCACATGTCTGTTACCTGGCCTGTACCACCACATTCCTCTGTTACCTGGCCTGTACCACCACATGTCTGTTACCTGGCCTGTACCACCACATGTCTGTTACCTGGACTGTACCACCACATGTCTGTTACCTGGCCTCTACCACCCCCACCTTCCTCACATGTCTGTTACCTGGCCTCTACCACCCCCACCTTCCTCACATGTCTGTTACCTGGCCTGTACCACCACATGTCTGTTACCTGGCCTGTACCACCACATGTCTGTTACCTGGCCTGTACCACCACCTTCCTCACATGTCTGTTACCTGGCCTCTACCACCACCACCTTACTCACATGTCTGTTACCTGGCCTGTACCACCACATGTCTGTTACCTGGCCTCTACCACCACCTTCCTCACATGTCTGTTACCTGGCCTGTACCACCACCACCTGTTACTCACATGTCTGTTACCTGGCCTCTACCACCCCCACCTTCCTCACATGTCTGTTACCTGGCCTCTACTGTACCACCACCACCTTCTCACATGTCTGTTACCTGGCCTCTACCACCCCCACCTTCCTCACATGTCTGTTACCTGGCCTGTACCACCACATGTCTGTTACCTGGCCTGTACCACCCCCACCTTCCTCACATGTCTGTTACCTGGCCTGTACCACCCCACCTTCCTCACATGTCTGTTACCTGGCCTGTACCACCACCTTCCTCACATGTCTGTTACCTGGCCTGTACCACCACATGTCTGTTACCTGGCCTGTACCACCACATGTCTGTTACCTGGCCTGTACCACCACCCACCTTCCTCACATGTCTGTTACCTGGCCTGTACCACTCACCTTCCTCACATGTCTGTTACCTGGCCTGTACCACCACATGTCTGTTACCTGGCCTGTACCACCCCTCACATGTCTGTTACCTGGCCTCTACCACCTTCCCACACCACCTTCCTCACATGTCTGTTACCTGGCCTCTACCACCACCACCTTACTCACATGTCTGTTACCTGGCCTGTACCACCACCACCTTACTCACATGTCTGTTACCTGGCCTGTACCACCCCCACCTGTTACCTGGCCTGTACCACCACATGTCTGTTACCTGGCCTGTACCACTCCCACCTTCCTCACATGTCTGTTACCTGGCCTGTACCACTCCCACCTTCCTCACATGTCTGTTACCTGGCCTGTACCACTCCCACCTTCCTCACATGTCTGTTACCTGGCCTGTACCACCACATGTCTGTTACCTGGCCTGTACCACTCCCACCTTCCTCACATGTCTGTTACCTGGCCTGTACCACCACCTTCCTCACATGTCTGTTACCTGGCCTCTACCACCACCACCTTCCTCACATGTCTGTTACCTGGCCTGTACCACCACCACATGTCTGTTACCTCACATGTCTGTTACCTGGCCTGTACCACCACCTTCCTCACATGTCTGTTACCTGGCCTGTACCACCACCACCTTCCTCACATGTCTGTTACCTGGCCTGTACCACCACCTTCCTCACATGTCTGTTACCTGGCCTGTACCACCACCTTCCTCACATGTCTGTTACCTGGCCTGTACCACCCCCACCTTCCTCACATGTCTGTTACCTGGCCTGTACCACCACATGTCTGTTACCTGGCCTCTACCACCCACCACCTTCCTCACATGTCTGTTACCTGGCCTGTACCACCCCACCTTCCTCACATGTCTGTTACCTGGCCTGTACCACCACATGTCTGTTACCTGGCCTGTACCACCACCACCTGTCTGTTACCTGGCCTCTACCACCCCCACCTTCCTCACATGTCTGTTACCTGGCCTCTACCACCACCACCTTCCTCACATGTCTGTTACCTGGCCTGTACCACCACATTCCTCTGTTACCTGGCCTGTACCACCACATGTCTGTTACCTGGCCTGTACCACCCCCACCTTCCTCACATGTCTGTTACCTGGCCTGTACCACCACATGTCTTACCTCCTGTACATGTCTGTTACCTGGCCTGTACCACCACATGTCTTGTACCACCACATGGTTACCTTCCTCCTGGCCTGTACATGTCTGTTACCTGGCCTGTACCACCACCACCTTCCTCACATGTCTGTTACCTGGCCTCTACCACCACCACCTTCCTCACATGTCTGTTACCTGGCCTGTACCACCACATGTCTGTTACCTGGCCTGTACCACCCCCACCTTCCTCACATGTCTGTTACCTGGCCTCTACCACCACCACCTTCCTCACATGTCTGTTACCTGGCCTGTACCACCACATGTCTGTTACCTGGCCTGTACCACCACATGTCTGTTACCTGGCCTGTACCACCACATGTCTGTTACCTGGCCTGTACCACCACCTTCCTCACATGTCTGTTACCTGGCCTGTACCACCCCCACCTTCCTCACATGTCTGTTACCTGGCCTGTACCACCACCTTCCTCACATGTCTGTTACCTGGCCTGTACCACCCCATGTCTGTTACCTGGCCTCCTTCCTCCTGTACCACATGTCTGTTACCTGGCCTCTACCACCCCACCTTCCTCACATGTCTGTTACCTGGCCTCTACCACCACCACCTTACTCACATGTCTGTTACTGGCCTGTACCACCCCACCTTCCTCACATGTCTGTTACCTGGCCTGTACCACCACCTTCCTCACATGTCTGTTACCTGGCCTGTACCACCACCTGTTACCTGGCACCACCACATGTCTGTTACCTGGCCTGTACCACCCCACCTTCCTCACATGTCTGTTACCTGGCCTCTACCACCACCTTCCTCACATGTCTGTTACCTGGCCTCTACCACCACCTTACTCACATGTCTGTTACCTGGCCTGTACCACCACCACCTTCCTCACATGTCTGTTACCTGGCCTGTACCACCACCTTCCTCACATGTCTGTTACCTGGCCTGTACCACCACCACCTTACTCACATGTCTGTTACCTGGCCTGTACCACCCCACCTTCCTCACATGTCTGTTACCTGGCCTGTACCACCCCACCTTCCTCACATGTCTGTTACCTGGCCTCTACCACCACCACCTTCCTCACATGTCTGTTACCTGGCCTGTACCACCACCTTCCTCACATGTCTGTTACCTGGCCTGTACCACCACCACCTTCCTCACATGTCTGTTACCTGGCCTCTACCACCACCACCTTCCTCACATGTCTGTTACCTGGCCTGTACCACCACCTTCCTCACATGTCTGTTACCTGGCCTGTACCACCACCTTCCTCACATGTCTGTTACCTGGCCTCTACCACCACCACCTTCCTCACATGTCTGTTACCTGGCCTGTACCACCCCCACCTTCCTCACATGTCTGTTACCTGGCCTGTACCACCACCTGTTACCTTCCCACCCCCACCTTCCTCACATGTCTGTTACCTGGCCTGTACCACCACATGTCTGTTACCTGGCCTTCCACCACCCACCTTCCTCACATGTCTGTTACCTGGCCTGTACCACCCCACCTTCCTCACATGTCTGTTACCTGGCCTGTACCACCTGGCCCACCTTCCTCACATGTCTGTTACCTGGCCTGTACCACCACCTTCCTCACATGTCTGTTACCTGGCCTGTACCACCCCACCTTCCTCACATGTCTGTTACCTGGCCTGTACCACCACCTTCCTCACATGTCTGTTACCTGGCCTCCTTCCTCACATGTCTGTTACCTGGCCTCTACCACCACCACCTTACTCACATGTCTGTTACCTGGCCTGTACCACCCCCACCTCCCTCACATGTCTGTTACCTGGCCTGTACCACCACCTTCCTCACATGTCTGTTACCTGGCCTGTACCACTCCCACCTTCCTCACATGTCTGTTACCTGGCCTGTACCACCCCACCTTCCTCACATGTCTGTTACCTGGCCTCTACCACCACCACCTTACTCACATGTCTGTTACCTGGCCTGTACCACCACCTGTTACCTGGCCTTACTCCACATGTCTGTTACCTGGCCTGTACCACCCCACCTTCCTCACATGTCTGTTACCTGGCCTGTACCACCACCTGTTACCTGGCCTTCCCACCACATGTCTGTTACCTGGCCTGTACCACCCCACCTTCCTCACATGTCTGTTACCTGGCCTGTACCACCACCTTCCTCACCTGTTACCTGGCCTGTACCACCTTCCTCACATGTCTGTTACCTGGCCTGTACCACCACCACCTTCCTCACATGTCTGTTACCTGGCCTGTACCACCACCTTCCTCACATGTCTGTTACCTGGCCTGTACCACCACATGTCTGTTACCTGGCCTGTACCACCACATGTCTGTTACCTCACATGTCTGTTACCTGGCCTGTACCACCACCACCTTCCTCACATGTCTGTTACCTGGCCTGGCCTACCACCACCACCTTCCTCACATGTCTGTTACCTGGCCTGTACCACCACCTTCCTCACATGTCTGTTACCTGGCCTCTACCACCACCACCTTACTCACATGTCTGTTACCTGGCCTGTACCACCCCCACCTTCCTCACATGTCTGTTACCTGGCCTGTACCACCACCTTCCTCACATGTCTGTTACCTGGCCTGTACCACTCCCACCTTCCTCACATGTCTGTTACCTGGCCTGTACCACCACCTTCCTCACATGTCTGTTACCTGGCCTCTACCACCACCACCTTACTCACATGTCTGTTACCTGGCCTGTACCACCACATGTCTGTTACCTGGCCTGTACCACCACCTTCCTCACATGTCTGTTACCTGGCCTGTACCACCCCACCTTCCTCACATGTCTGTTACCTGGCCTCTACCACCCCACCTTCCTCACATGTCTGTTACCTGGCCTGTACCACCACATGTCTGTTACCTGGCCTCTACCACCACATGTCTGTTACCTGGCCTGTACCACCACCTTCCTCACATGTCTGTTACCTGGCCTGTACCACCACCCTCACATGTCTGTTACCTGGCCTGTACCACCACATGTCTGTTACCTGGCCTGTACCACCACCTTCCTCCTGTACATGTCTGTTACCTGGCCTGTACCACCACCTTCCTCACATGTCTGTTACCTGGCCTGTACCACCCCACCTTCCTCACATGTCTTACCTGGCCTGTACCATGTCTGTTACCTGGCCTGTACCACCACCACCTTCCTCACATGTCTGTTACCTGGCCTGTACCACCACATGTCTGTTACCTGGCCTCTACCACCCCCACCTTCCTCTGTCTGTTACCTGGCCTGTACCATGTCTGTTACCTGGCCTGTACCACCCCCACCTTCCTCACATGTCTGTTACCTGGCCTGTACCACCACCACCTTACTCCTTCCTCACATGTCTGTTACCTGGCCTGTACCACCACATGTCTGTTACCTGGCCTCTACCACCACCACCTTTACCTGGCCTGTACCACCACATGTCTGTTACCTGGCCTGTACCACCACATGTCTGTTACCTGGCCTGTACCACCACATGTCTGTTACCTGGCCTACCACCACCACATGTCTGTTACCTGGCCTGTACCACCACATGTCTGTTACCTGGCCTGTACCACCCCACCTTCCTCACATGTCTGTTACCTGGCCTGTACCACCACCTTCCTCACATGTCTGTTACCTGGCCTTCTACCACCCCCACCTTCCTCACATGTCTGTTACCTGGCCTGTACCACTCCCACCTTCCTCACATGTCTGTTACCTGGCCTGTACCACCACCTTCCTCACATGTCTGTTACCTGGCCTGTACCACCCCTGTTACCTTCCTCACATGTCATGTCTGTTACCTGGCCTGTACCACCACCTTCCTCATGTCTGTTACCTGGCCTGTACCACCACATGTCTGTTACCTGGCCTGTACCACCACATGTCTGTTACCTGGCCTGTACCACCACCTTCCTCACATGTCTGTTACCTGGCCTCTACCACCACCACCTTACTCACATGTCTGTTACCTGGCCTGTACCACCACATGTCTGTTACCTGGCCTCTACCACCCCCACCTTCCTCACATGTCTGTTACCTGGCCTGTACCACCACCACCTTACTCACATGTCTGTTACCTGGCCTGTACCACCACCACCTTACTCACATGTCTGTTACCTGGCCTCTACCACCCCCACCTTCCTCACATGTCTGTTACCTGGCCTCTACCACCCCCACCTTCCTCACATGTCTGTTACCTGGCCTGTACCACCACATGTCTGTTACCTGGCCTCTACCACCCCCACCTTCCTCACATGTCTGTTACCTGGCCTCTACCACCACCACCTTACTCACATGTCTGTTACCTGGCCTGTACCCCCACCTTCCTCACATGTCTGTTACCTGGCCTGTACCACCACCTTCCTCACATGTCTGTTACCTGGCCTGTACCACCACATGTCTGTTACCTGGCCTGTACCACTCCCACATTCCTCACATGTCTGTTACCTGGCCTGTACCACTCCCACCTTCCTCACATGTCTGTTACCTGGCCTCTACCACCCCCACCTTCCTCACATGTCTGTTACCTGGCCTGTACCACCACCTTCCTCACATGTCTGTTACCTGGCCTGTACCACCACCTTCCTCACATGTCTGTTACCTGGCCTCTACCACCACCACCTTCCTCACATGTCTGTTACCTGGCCTGTACCACTCCCACCTTCCTCACATGTCTGTTACCTGGCCTGTACCACTCCCACCTTCCTCACATGTCTGTTACCTGGCCTGTACCACTCCCACCTTCCTCACATGTCTGTTACCTGGCCTGTACCACCCCCACCTTCCTCACATGTCTGTTACCTGGCCTCTACCACCACCACCTTACTCACATGTCTGTTACCTGGCCTGTACCACCACATGTCTGTTACCTGGCCTGTTACCTGGCCTCTACCACCACCACCTTACTCACATGTCTGTTACCTGGCCTGTACCACCACATGTCTGTTACCTGGCCTGTACCACCACCACCACCTCTCAGGAGTGGAGAGAGGGAGGGGGAGGATGGGAGATGGGCCCTGGAGGAGTGGAGAGAGGGAGGGGGAGGATGGGATCTGGAGGAGTGGAGAGAGGGAGGGGGAGGATGGGAGATGGGCCCTGGAGGAGTAGAGAGAGGGAGGGGGCAGGATGGGAGATTGGCTTTGTCGTCGTCTGACCCCCGGTCCCCTGGGGGTGGTTGGGTGCAGGGTTTTGGGCCGGGGGCCTCTACCACCGGGGGTCCCTCATAGTTCCCCCACAGCTCTGTTGGGGCGTTCCACTCTGAGCTGGGGTCCGCTGCTCTGCTGGGGCGTTCCACTCTGAGCTGGGGTCCGCTGCTCTGCTGGGGCGTTCCACTCTCGAGCTGGGGTCCGCTGCTCTGCTGGGGCGTTCCACTCTGAGCTGGGGTCCGCTGCTCTGCTGGGGCGTTCCACTCTGAGCTGGGGTCCGCTGCTCTGCTGGGGCGTTCCACTCTGAGCTGGGGTCCGCTGCTCTGCTGGGGCGTTCCACTCTGAGCTGGGGTCCGGGGGGGCGTCCACTCTGAGCTGGGGTCCGCTGCTCTGCTGGGGCGTTCCACTCTGAGCTGGGGTCCGCTGCTCTGCTGGGGCGTTCCACTCTGAGCTGGGGTCCGCTGCTCTGTTGGGGCGTTCCACTCTGAGCTGGGGTCCGCTGCTGTAATACTGTCTGGAAACAGAACAGAGACAAATGTTACATATCTAATCCACCCAGTGAAGGCAGAAAACCTAGCATACAGTGGCTACATTAACTCTAAATGAAGAAACTCATTTCCTAAAGAAATAGAAGGATTGATTGGTTCTTACTGAATCAAGACCATCACCATCGACAGGAAGAGAGTGGCGTTCCCACTGCAGCTCAGGGGCAGGATGGGAGATGGGCCCTGGAGGAGTGGAGAGAGGGAGGGGGAGGATGGGCCCTGGAGGAGTGGAGAGATGGAGGGGGAGGATGGGCTCTGGAGGAGTGGAGAGAGGGAGAGGGAGGGGGAGGATGGGCTCTGGAGGAGTGGAGAGAGGTAGGGGGAGGATGGGCCCTGGAGGAGTGGAGAGAGGGAGGGGGAGGATGGGCCCTGGAGGAGTGGAGAGAGGGAGGGGGAGGATGGGCCCTGGAGGAGTGGAGAGAGGGAGGGGGAGGATGGGCCCTGGAGGAGTGGAGAGAGGGAGGGGGAGGATGGGCCCTGGAGGAGTGGAGAGAGGGAGGGGGGGAGGATGGGCCCTGGAGGAGTGGAGAGAGGGAGGGGGAGGATGGGCCCTGGAGGAGTGGAGAGAGGGAGGGGGAGGATGGGCCCTGGAGGAGTGGAGAGAGGGAGGGGGAGGATGGGCCCTGGAGGAGTGGAGAGAGGGAGGGGGAGGATGGGCCCTGGAGGAGTGGAGAGAGGGAGGGGGAGGATGGGCCCTGGAGGAGTGGAGAGAGGGGGAGGGGGAGGATGGGCTCTGGAGGAGTGGAGAGAGGGAGGGAGGATGGGCTCTGGAGGAGTGGAGAGAGGGAGGGAGGGGGAGGATGGGCCCTGGAGGAGTGGAGAGAGGGAGGGGGGAGGATGGGCCCTGGAGGAGTGGAGAGAGGGAGGGGGAGGATGGGCCCTGGAGGAGTGGAGAGAGGGAGGGGGAGGATGGGCCCTGGAGGAGTGGAGAGAGGGAGGGGGAGGATGGGCTCTGGAGGAGTGGAGTGGAGAGAGGGAGGGTGGAGGATGGGCTCTGGAGGAGTGGAGAGAGGGAGGGGGCAGGATGGGAGATGGGCTCTGGAGGAGTGGAGAGGGGGAGGGGGAGGATGGGCCCTGGAGGAGTGGAGAGAGGGAGGGGGAGGATGGGCCCTGGAGGAGTGGAGAGAGGGAGGGGGAGGATGGGCCCTGGAGAGAAGGAGGGGGAGGATGGGCCCTGGAGGAGTGGAGAGAATGGGCTCTGTAGGAGTGGAGAGAGGGAGGATGGGCCCTGGAGGAGTGGAGAGAGGGAGGGGGAGGATGGGCCCTGGAGGAGTGGAGGAGGGAGGGGGATGGGCCCTGGAGGAGTGGAGAGAGGGAGGGGGATGGGCCCTGGAGGAGTGGAGAGAGGGGGGGGATGGGCTCTGGAGGAGTGGAGAGAGGGAGGGGGAGGATGGGATCTGGAGGAGTGGAGAGAGGGAGGGGGAGGATGGGCTCTGGAGGAGTGAGAGAGGGAGGGGCAGGATGGGAGATGGGCTCTGGAGGAGTGGAGAGAGGGAGGGGGAGGATGGGCCCTGGAGGAGTGGAGAGAGGGAGGGGGAGGATGGGCCCTGGAGAGAAGGAGGGGGAGGATGGGCCCTGGAGGAGTGGAGAGAGATGGGCTCTGTAGGAGTGGAGAGAGGGAGGATGGGCCCTGGAGGAGTGGAGAGAGGGAGGGGGAGGATGGGCCCTGGAGGAGTGGAGAGAGGGAGGGGGATGGGCCCTGGAGGAGTGGAGAGAGGGAGGGGGGATGGGCCCTGGAGGAGTGGAGAGAGGGAGGGGGATGGGCTCTGGAGGAGTGGAGAGAGGGAGGATGGGATCTGGAGGAGTGGAGAGAGGGAGGATGGGATCTGGAGGAGTGGAGAGAGGGAGGGGGAGGATGGGATCTGGAGGAGTGGAGAGAGGGAGGGGGAGGATGGGATCTGGAGGAGTGGAGAGAGGGAGGGGGAGGATGGGCTCTGGAGGAGTGGAGAGAGGGAGGGGGATGGGAGATGGGCTCTGGAGGAGTGGAGAGAGGGAGGATGGGACCTGGAGGAGTGGAGAGAGGGGAGGGGGAGGATGGGCTCTGGAGGAGTGGAGAGAGGGAGGGGGAGGATGGGCCCTGGAGGAGTGGAGAGAGGGAGGGGGCAGGATGGGAGATGGGCTCTGGAGGAGTGGAGAGAGGAATGGGGCAGGATGGGAGATGGGCTCTGGAGGAGTGGAGAGAGGAATGGGGCATGGGCTCTGGAGGAGTGGAGAGAGGAATGGGGCAGGATGGGAGATGGGCTCTGGAGGAGTGGAGAGAGGGAGGGGGCAGGATGGGAGATGGGCTCTGGAGGAGTGGAGAGGGGGAGGGGGAGGATGGGCTCTGGAGGAGTGAAGTGCAGTCAGATCAGGGTAGTTTTACCCACAAAAGGGCATTATTACAGGCAGAAATACTGCTAAGAACCCCACCCTCCACCCCCCCTCAGACAATACCGCAGGTGAAGAAGCCGGATGTGGAGGTCCTGGACTGGCTTAGTTACATGTGGTCTGCAGTCGTGAGGCCGGTTGGACGTACTGTGAAACAATCTAAAACGATGTTGGAGGCGGCTTACGGTAGAGAAATTATCTGGCAAAAGCTCTGGTGGACATTCCTGTAGTCAGCATGCCAATTGCAAAATCCCTCAAAACACAAGACATCTGTGGCTTTGATCGGGCTGTTTAATCATCTTCTTGATATGCCATACCTGTCAAGTGGATGGATTATCTTGGCAAAGGAGAAATGCTCACTAGCAGGGATGTAAACAAATTTGTGCTCAAAATCTGCGAAAATTACGTGTCTAGAAAATGTCTGCAATCTTTTATTTCAGCTCATGAAACCAACACTTTACATGTTGCATGTCACAAGAATCTGTACACAATGACTGGAAGCTGAAAATGTCCCAGTTCTTCCATATCCTGCATACTCACCAGACATGTCACCCATTGATCATGTTTGGGATGCTCTGGATCAATGTGTATGACAGCATGTTCCAGTTCCTGCCAATATCCAGCAACTTCACACAGCCATTGGAGACGGTGACAACATTCTACAGGCCACATTCAACAGCCTGATTAACTCTATGTGAAGGAGATGTCGTGCTGCATGACGCAAATGGTCACACCAGATACTGACTGGTTTTCTGATCCCAATACCTTCTTTTTTTTTTTATGCATCCGTGACCAACATACACAATAATAATAATGACAAAGTTAAAACAGGTTAGCAAATGTATTACACATTTTTTTTAAATGAAATACCTTATTTACATAAGTATTCAGACCCTGTGAGACTCGCAATTGAGCTCAGGTGCATCCAGTTTCCATTGATTCACCTTGAGATGTTTCTACAACTTGATTGGAGTCCACCTGTGTAAACTCAATTGATTGGACATGATTTGGAAAGGCACGTATCTGTCTATATAAAGGACCCAAGGTTGAGATTGCATGTCAAAGCAAAAACCAAGCCACGAGGTCGAAGGAGATGTCCGTAGATCTCCGTCGAGGCACAGATCTGGGGAAGGGAATCAAAACATTTCTGCAGCATTGAAAGTCCAAGAATACAGGGCCTCCATCATTCTTAAATGGAAGAAGTTTGGAACCACCACTACTCTTCCTAGAGCTGGCCATCTGGCCAAATTGAGCAATCGGGGGAGAAGGGCCTTGGTCAGGAAGGTGACCAAGAACCCGATGGTCACCAACAGAGCTTGAGAGTTCTGTGCCAGCCAGAGACCGTACTTGAACCTGATCAAACATCTCTGGAGAGACCTGAGACATGAAAATAGCTGTGCAGAGACGCTCCCCATCCAACCTGGCAGAGCTATTTTTAGTAGAGGCCATCACTCCGTTCTCACGTAATTGCATAGCCTGTTGAAATGTTGCGCAACATGAGCTCATGTGTCACGGATCTCTCTGGAACTGTCATTGCTCACACCTGGCCCCCATTCCCACTGATTTTATTTGTATACATGTGCCCTTTGTTCACCATGGCAGGGTCGATTATTGTTACTATGTCCGTTGGTGCGTGTGAGTACCTGTATTGTGCTGTGTGTTTTGGGCTTTCGTGCCCTTGTGGATTGCGCAGATTATTATGGGTCTCGCCCAGTGTGTGAATAATTGTGTGTGTGAAATTTGAGGTTCTCCTCGCTCTTTTGTTTTGGGTTTCTGTGTTTTGTATTGTGTTTGTTTGGTCTTCGTCCCTGTGCCTTCACATGGCTGGCTCTAATTCAGGTTAATAAAATACATTGTAAACCAGGGCGGGATCAGCCAGCGGCGGCTTCCCGTATGTGCGATTCATTTGTAGTCCTGCTCTGAATGCAGCTGGGAGGGTCTGCAGTGCCTGTGAGTGCTTTCTTTTTTGCCTCGCTGCTCGTTGAGAAGAGTAACAACGATACGTGCTTTCACGTCAGAGTCTCCAAGTCACCAATAACCCCAGAAAAAGTCGCTAGTCGCTTAAAAAAAAAAAAAAGTCGCTAGAGGAAAAGAATACTCGCTAAATTGGCAACACTGCCCCAGACCTCCCGTTAACCAGGTCCTCAACTGCCCCAGACCTCCCGTTAACCAGGTCCTCAACTGCCCCAGACCTCCCGTTAACCAGGTCCTCAACTGCCCCAGACCTCCCGTTAACCAGGTCCTCAACTGCCCCAGACCTCCCGTTAACCAGGTCCCCAATGGCCACAGCTTAACAAGCGACCCTATTGGTTTACTTTCAGGTTTGACCAAACTATTCACTTAAATAAATATTTATTCAAA
This sequence comes from Oncorhynchus nerka, assembly GCF_034236695.1. NCBI lineage: Eukaryota > Metazoa > Chordata > Actinopteri > Salmoniformes > Salmonidae > Oncorhynchus > Oncorhynchus nerka. The sequence goes on from NC_088402.1 coordinate 1,707,599, forward strand.
AAGATTAACATAACAATTTAGGAGCAATTCCATTCCACCAAATTCCATACCAATTAATTATAACAAATAAACTCAATATCTAGTTCAAACAAGGGTATTACATATTTAACTATGCAAGTCAGTTAAGAACAAATTTACAATGACGGCCTACCAAAAGGCCTCCTGCAGGGACGGAGGTCCGGGATTAAAGATAAATATAGGACAAAACACTACAAAAAGAGAGACCTAAGACAACATTTATTACATACATATTTTAAAACGTTATTTAACTTTAATTTTAGCAAGTCAGTTAAGAACAAATTATTTTTTACAATGACGGCCTACCAAAAGGCCTTGTGGAGACGGGGACCTGGGATTAAAATAAATAAATACAATACAGGACAAACACACACATCACAACAAGAGACACAACACTACATAAAGAGATACCCAAGACAACAACATGGTAGCAGAACAAAACATGGTACAAACATTATTGGGCACAGTCAACAGCACAAAGGTCAAGAAGGTAGAGACAACCATACATCACACAAAGCAACCACAACTGTCAGTAAGAGTGTCCATGATTGAGTCTTTGAATGAAGAGATGGAGATAAAACTGTCCAGTTTGAGTGTTTGTTGCAGCTCGTTCCAGCCACTAGCTGCAGCGAACTGAAAAGAGGAGCGACCCAGGGATGTGTGTGCTTTGGGGACCTTTAACAGAATGTGACTGGCAGAACAGGTGTTGTATGTGGAGGATGAGGGCTGCAGTAGATATCTCAGATAGGGGGGAGTGAGGCCTATGAGGGCTGCAGTAGATATCTCAGGTAGGGGGGAGTGAGGCCTATGAGGGCTGCAGTAGATATCTCAGATAGGGGGGAGTGAGGCCTATGAGGGCTGCAGTAGATATCTCAGGTAGGGGGGAGTGAGGCCTATGAGGGCTGCAGTAGATATCTCAGATAGGGGGGAGTGAGGACTAAGAGGGTTTTATAAATAAGCATCAGCCAGTGGGTCTTGCGACGGGTATACAGAGATGACCAGTTCACAGAAGAGTATAGAGTGCAGTGATGTGTCCTATAAGGAGCATTGGTGGTAAATCTGATGACTGAATGGTAAAGAACATCTAGCCGCTCCAGAGCACCTTTACCTGCCGATCTATAAATTACGTCTCCGTAATCTAGCATGGGTAGGATGGTCATCTGAATCAGGGTTAGTTTGGCAGCTGGGGTGAAAGAGGAGCGATTACAATAGAGAAAACCAAGTCTAGATTTAACTTTAGCCTGCAGCTTTGATATGTGCTGAGAGAAGGACAGTGTACTGTACAGCCATACTCCCAAGTACTTGCAGGGAGAAGCATCGGGGATAGTCACATTAGAAGGGAGATGAGGAAATGTTGGACGGGCAAAGAGGCATGGCTGAGTCAAATAGGAATCCTGACTTAATGAAGTGGTGATTAAAGAGCTCAGCCATGTGCTTCTTGTCAGTAACAACCACATCATCAACATTAATGGACATGGACAGCTGTGAGGAGGAGGAGGAGGGTTCATTTTCCAAAACTTCTTAGGGTTAGACCCAGAGAGAGAACTGCTCATTAAAGTAACTAACTTTGGCCTTCCGGATAGCCTGAGTGCACTTATTTCTCATTTGCTTGAACGAATATACCAGTCAGCCTCTGAGTATGCGTGTGCCGAACCTTTTGCCAAATGCAATTCTTGAGGTGGAGAAACTCTGCAAGATCACGGTCGAACCAGGGGCTGAACCTGTTTTTAATTCTCATTTTCTTTAGAGGCGTGTTTGTTAACAATACCAGTGAAAATATCAAAAAAATAAAATTGAAAACACGAATGAAAACATTAATGCTAATGAAAATGGCTAGCTAACTAGCTGGAAACTAAGCTATCAAAACGAAGCCAGTACTTAACAATAGCAAACTAAGCTAGCTAGCGGCTAATATTAGCAAGTTAACACGCTAACCAGCCAACAACACAAAGCTACACATTTAAAAAAAAAATGTTGCCAATGCTGCGACAATTCCTATTTACAGATAGCTGAATGTGTGTACCGTTTCCTGATATTTTTGTCTTCTTTTGTTCCTCGTGCTTCACAATTGTATTCACTTGATCCTGGAGGGCATTGCCCCTGTCGAGTAACCGGAAGCTCCTTGCCTTTTCCCACCGAAGAGTCCGCCGCCGTGGAGAAAAATCACTCATGACGGGTAACGCTCAGGCGTCAAGACCCAACTTCACCCCAACTACGATCTCCGGCCCGGAGGATAACAGCTCTCTGAGACAACTGGATATTAACTTGGCTTAAATCAGTTAATGCTTGCCAGTCCGTTGCCATCTTTTTCAAAACGTCAGCTAGCATGTAGCATAGCCACTGCCAGCACTACCAACTAGCTAGCGCCAGGGGGGGGGCTTAATTTGACAGTGGCTGTCCACAAAAAGAAAGCATTGATAAGTGATGGAGCTAGAAATATGTAGAAGCAGGTGGGATACAAAGGAAAATATTGTGGTGTTCCAACACACACACACACACACACATTTCTTCCTAATAGTTCTAGCTATGCACCTAGAACAAATGATTATCAGAGAGAGACTATGAGCAGTATTCATTTTATAAAACAAAACAAAAGGCATTGATGAATAACTCCTTATGTAACAGTTTAGTTTCTGTCCCTCTCCTCGCCCCTACCTGGGCTCGAACCAGGTACCCTCTGCACACATCAACAGCCACCCTCGAAGCATCGTTACCCATCGCTCCACAAAAGCCACGACCCTTTGCAGAGCAAGGGGAACAACTACTTCAAGGTCTCAGAGCGAGTGACGTCACCGATTGAAATGCTATTAGCGCGTACCACCGCGTCTGCTAAATGACTTAAATGTAATGTAAATGTAACTAAGCTAGCCGTTTCACATCGGTTACACTTATTAAAACCATTGCATTGGTTCACTAGTATTGCTGCCATTGTCAGTGTGAAGTCCTTGTTAAATCAAGATAAAAATAAAACAAATGTAAATTCAATATACAGGTCAAGTGTAATAATGTCTTTTTCCATTTTCAAACCCAGCCTGTACTTGGATTGATGTTATGCCACTCAGCACCTATGTGGTTATAATTCCTCCAATCAGGATTCCCCTCCAATCAGGATTCCCCTCCAATCGCATCTGAGGCTATTATGGAACTCCTGAAGCCTCCTCTTTTTCTTCACGTGGAACCATGTGTTTTAACTAGAAGTCTGCATCAAGGGTGAAGTCACAGTTCATGGTGTTTGACATCACTCCATACCTCTGGTACTCAGCCACGCGCTTCTCAAAGAAGTTTGTTTTCCCTTCCAGTGAGATGGACTCCATGAAGTCGAAGGGGTTTTCTGTCAGATAGACCTGGGATAGAAAGCATTCGTTTGGCTCTTTCCAACTTTATTTTGTCATTGTCAAGCCAAGCATGACAACCTATCAATCCATGAGTTGGAGGCTGGCGCTATGTATACGCTACCTACACACTAAAAATATCAAAATACTATGTTGTAGAGTCAAAATAATAGGGAAAGACTCACCTTGGCCAATCCCAGGTCTTGGAGTAAACGGTCTGCCACAAACTCAATGTACTGCTTCATCAGCACACCATTAATCCCAATCAGATCCACAGGTAAGGCCTCTGTCAGAAACTCCTGAAATGGGAACATGTGTGGTTATGGACACGTTCCAGATTCACGTTAAAAATGTGTGGTTATGGACACGTTCCAGATTCACTGTAAAATGTGTGGTTATGGACACGTTCCAGATTCACGTTAAAAATGTGTGGTTATGGACACGTTCCAGATTCACTGTAAAAATGTGTGGTTATGGACACGTTCCAGATTCACGTTAAAAATGTGTGGTTATGGACACGTTCCAGATTCACTGTAAAATGTGTGGTTATGGACACGTTCCAGATTCACGTTAAAAATGTGTGGTTATGGACACGTTCCAGATTCACGTTAAAATGTGTCATTATGGACACGTTCCAGATTCACGTTAAAATGTGTCATTATGGACACGTTCCAGATTCACGTTAAAATGTGTCATTATGGATATGTTCTAGATCATTGTTAGATAGTAATTGTATCTGTATGATAAAAGGTCTATGAACCAAACCTCACTGTTTTTAATGGATTTACAATTAAGTATATTTTTGTAATGGCGAGAGTAGGGCTGTGACTGTCACCAAATTTTGTCAACCGGTGATTGTCAGGCAAATAACTGTCGGTTTCACGGTAATTGACCGTTAATTAACATAAACACATACAGCATCTCCTGGCTTCCACACAGCCTACAAGCCACTGATGCAGACCTTTGGGAACATCTACAGTTTAAAAATAAATACATTCATATAATATAGCCTACACCTTCACAATAAATCCATGATTTATTTTAGACCGGTCTAAAGAAACATGAAGAAAATGTAGTCTACTTCAGAAGAACAGAATAGTATAAATCAGAATTGTCCTTACATTATGCCCTGATCTGGCTGTGGGCTAGACTAGTTCATTTAGCAGACAAGATTAGCTTAGAATTCCGTGTCATTATTTTATAGTATGTCGAAGACATTTGAACCAAGCTGAATAAAATAGGAAGGACATTTTCTCCAAACGATTTGAGGGAGGGTTCACAAAGAAATAGGTACTCCTATATCTTAATTTAGAGTTATTCACGTAACTTTAGTTGTTCCACAAACATTGGGCTTTATGTTTTATACATTGTACGGCTGCTTTGTTGCGACTCTTAATGATGATTTGAATAAAGTCACTTGAAAAGGCATGAGCTCTACTTTGTATTTTTGCGCAGGCTGTACACACTACATCAGTCACTCGTTCACAATTTGACAAGCACTTGACAATGCATAGAATTTCACGGCTGCATCCCCTTTGTGTGGCCGTAACGCACCCTAAACAAATCCATGCCTTGCTGCCAGTGTGCCCTTCTCCCAGACTGCTGCACACTCCATCACATGGTCAGGTCTTTCTCACAGGCTATCTCAAATCATCAAGGAACCCACCAGGTACAACCCTAAATCCGTAAACATGGGCACCCTAATAGACATTATCCTGACCAACTTGCCCCCCAAATACACATCTGCTGTCTTCAAATCAGGATCTCAGTGATCATTGCCTATATCCGCTATGGGTCCGCGGTCAAACGACCACCCCTCATCACTGTCAAACGCTCCCTAAAACACTTCTGCGAGCAATCCTTTCTAATCGACCTGGCCCGGGTATCCTGGAAGGACATTGACCTCATCCCGTCAGTTGAGGATGCCTGGTCATTCTTTAAAAGTAACTTCCTCACCATTTTAGATAAGCATGCTCCGTTCAAAAAAATGCAGAACTAAGAATAGATACAGCCCTTGGTTCACTCCAGACCTGACTGCCCTCGACCAGCACAAAAACATCCTGTGGCGGACTGCAATAGCATCGAATAGTCCGCGTGATATGCAACTGTTCAGGGAAGTCAGGAACCAATACACGCAGTCAGTCAGGAAAGCAGAGGCCAGCTTTTTCAAGCAGAAAATTGCATCCTGTAGCTCTAACTCCAAAAAGTTCTGGGACACTGTAAAGTCCATGGAGAACAAGAGCACCTCCTCCCAGCTGCCCACTGCACTGAGGCTAGGGAACACGGTCACCACCGACAAATCCATGATAATCGAAAACTTTAACAAGCATTTCTTAACAGCTGGCCATGCCTTCCTCCTGGCTACTCCAACCTCGGCCAACAGCTCCGCCCCCCCGCAGCTACTCGCCCAAGCCTCTCCAGGTTCTCCTTTACCCAAATCCAGATAGCAGATGTTCTGAAAGAGCTGCAAAACCTGGACCCATACAAATCAGCTGGGCCTTCGTAGACATAAGTATCATGACATAAGTATCACAGTTGAAGAATACCTATGATAAAAAATTACAGACCTCTACATGCTTTGTAAGTTGGAAAACCTGCAAAATCGGCAGTGTATCAAATACTTGTTCTCCCCACTGTATATGCCTGTTAGGCTCTACGCCCCTTATAAAGCGGATTAATGTGATTAATTTTAAGTTATTCGGCCACTGTAGTTGTGATACAAACCTTGTAAAAACATATAGGCCTATGGGCTAGGCTACATGAGGTGTACAACTATGATTAGAATAAACAAATGTATTGATTCTTATGCTGGGCATCATACACACGTCATAATATATCATTCACAAGTGATAGGCTAATATTGTCACCCATCAGACTATTGCTGATTTAATCTGGTCTTTAAATATACTAAATATTTGTGAAATTTGTTTTGATTTAGAATGTACCCTTATCATAAGCGCCTGTATCGAAATGGGCAGTGGAAAAATATGTCATCAATGCACTTCAAAATCAAATTTACTGGTCACATACACATATTTAGCAGACGTTATTGTGAGTGTAGTGAAATGCTTGTAAATAGCAAATGGAGAACGCTTTTCCCATCAGGTAAGCTATACTCCTGTTGCAAAGACAAGCCAAGTGCTTCATATTAGGAAAGTTGAGAAATAAATATAGTAGGCCTAGTCTATAGAAGTCTGATGGGATCCTCCTCTTTTTAATAGAGGCCATCACTCTGTTCTCACGCAATTCCATAGCCTATTGAAATGTTGCGCAACATGACCTGATGAGCTCTCACGGAGTGTTTGATTAGGTTAGCATTGATGTCAAAGTGAATAGTGGGACAATAGAGGGCTGAGTACCAGGATGTTAGTAAGTTTGGTAGGCTACTAATGACCATCCGCAGCATCAGAGCTTGGAGAAGCCTAATCACCTAAACGGTCAGGTGGAATTTGACTGCCATCATGACTCTGGTGTGGAGGTAATACGGTCAACAGCACTAGGCGAGAGTCATGCATCTACTTCTGATAGACAGTATTAATTTCACGGACTCACCTGCTCAATGCTGACAGCTTTGGTGATAATGTCCTTCACCCTGTCCTCTGACGGTTTCTTCACTATGTAGCTGTACAACAGACAGGCAAAGTTACAGTGCAGGCCCTGTAGATACAAACACACATTAAAAGATCAATACTCTATAGTGACACTTATATTGGCAGGGAGGTCAATACATTTTAGCTACTTTTCTAATCAAATAACAGCAAAATGTTGAGACTTTACTGGAAAATGTTTGTGCTGCATCAAGATGTATCTTAGACGTCCTGAAAAGAGACTACAACTGGACTGTTCAAACCCAGTCCAAGAGGACCCAAACACTTTGTGTTTATGTTACCTACCGGCTAGTTAATTACACTCACCTGGGAGGTGTACATTACTTCCTGATTAGAAGGGAACAACTAAAAAGAGCCAGTGGAACTGGCTTGGAGGTTCAGAGTTGAAAGGACACAGAGTATCTAACCTCGTCTCTGCTGATGAGCTCGTTGGAGTAGGTGAGCCCGGGCATCAGGCCTCTCTTCTTCAACCAATAAATGGCAGCGAACGACCCTGAGAAGAAGATGCCCTCCACTGCAGCGAACGCTACAATCCGCTCCCCTGTGGAGGAAACATGAAAGAATGGTTTCATAAAAAAATGGCAGCATTAACATTTTTTTGTATAAATAGATAAATAGCAGCGAAGGATGAATTATTAAACGAAGAATGAACGCACAAAATAACTATCCAACGACACATATGAAACATTTCCATGTCCTAGCCATGCATTGGGTGGACACTGTTACTATAGCAATGAGGATCATGTCCTAGCCATGCATTGTCCAGGGTGGACACTGTTACTATAGCAATGAGGACCATGTCCTAGCCATGCATTGTCCAGGGTGGACACTGTTACTATAGCAATGAGGATCATTGTCCAGGGTGGACACTGTTACTATAGCAATGAGGATCATGTCCTAGCCATGCATTGTCCAGGGTGGACACTGTTACTATAGCAATGAGGACCATGTCCTAGCCATGCATTGTCCAGGGTGGACACTGTTACTATAGCAATGAGGATCATGTCCTAGCCATGCATTGTCCAGGGTGGACACTGTTACTATAGCAATGAGGATCATGTCCTAACCATGCATTGTCCAGGGTGGACACTGTTACTATAGCAATGAGGATCATGTCCTAGCCATGCATTGGGTGGACACTGTTACTATAGCAATGAGGACCCTGTCATGCATTGCACTGTTACTATAGCAATGAGGATCGTGTCCTAGTCATGCATTGGGTGGACACTGTTACTATAGCAATGAGGATTGTGTCCTAGTCATGCATTGGGTGGACACTGTTACTATAGCAATGAGGATCGTGTCCTAGTCATGCATTGGGTGGACACTGTTACTATAGCAATGAGGATCATGTCCTAGTCATGCATTGTCCAGGGTGGACACTGTTACTATAGCAATGAGGATCATGTCCTAGCCATGCATTGGGTGGACACTGTTACTATAGCAATGAGGACCATGTCCTAGCCATGCATTGTCCAGGGTGGACACTGTTACTATAGCAATGAGGACCATGTCCTAGCCATGCATTGTCCAGGGTGGACACTGTTACTATAGCAATGAGGACCATGTCCTAGCCATGCATTGTCCAGGGTGGACACTGTTACTATAGCAATGAGGACCATGTCCTAGCCATGCATTGGGTGGACACTGTTACTATAGCAATGAGGATGTTACAGCTGTGAGACTGTTCCTTTTTCAAGAACTCACCGAAAGTGGATTTGGTGTCAGAGATCCACTGGATGGCCCAGTCTGCTTTCCTTCTCACACACGGCATCGTCTGAATGGCATTGAACAGATGCTCCCTGTGCAGACAAGAAGAACAGGTTTAGAACATTTGTGCCTGTAGATCAAAACATGCACCAACCAAATCCTCCTCAAAGTCTGGTATCACCGTTTCACCACAATGATCTCCTCAACTGACAAAATGAGCTTCATATACCACCTGGTGAGGATACCAGGGCCTGTGTTCATAATGCATAACACAGGAGGAGTGGATCAGTGTTGCCTTTGGGATCATAATGAATAAGGTTACATGGACAGGGAAGACCTGATCCTAGATCAGAATGAATAAGGTTACATGGAGAGGGAAGACCTGATCCTAGATCAGAATGAATAAGGTTACATGGACAGGGAAGACCTGATCCTAGATCAGAATGAATAAGGTTACATGGACAGGGAAGACCTGATCCTAGATCAGAATGAATAAGGTTACATGGACAGGGAAGACCTCAGAGTCCCTGATGTAAAGTATTGATGAGCATGCCGTACATCTCATTAGACTATAGTCCCTGATGTAAGTATTGATGAGCATGCCGTAGATCTCATTAGACTATAGTCCCTGAGTCCCTGATGTAAGTATTGATGAGCATGCCGTACATCTCATTAGACTATAGTCACGTACCTCTCCTCAGAGTCCCTGATGTAAAGTATTGATGAGCATGCCGTACATCTCATTAGACTATAGTCCCTGATGTAAGTATTGATGAGCATGCCGTAGATCTCATTAGACTATAGTCACGTACCTCTCCTCAGAGTCCCTGATGTAAGTATTGATGAGCCTCAGAGTCCCTGATCCCTGATGTAAGTATTGATGAGCATGCCGTACATCTCATTAGACTATAGTCACGTACCTCTCCTCAGAGTCCCTGATGTAAAGTATTGATGAGCATGCCGTACATCTCATTAGACTACAGTCCCTGATGTAAGTATTGATGAGCATGCCGTAGATCTCATTAGACTATAGTCCCTGATGTAAAGTATTGATGAGCATGCCGTAGATCTCATTAGACTATAGTCACGTACCTCTCCTCAGAGTCCCTGATGTAAGTATTGATGAGCATGCCGTACATCTCATTAGACTATAGTCACGTACCTCTCCTCAGAGTCCCTGATGTAAGTATTGATGAGCATGCCGTACATCTCATTAGACTATAGTCACGTACCTCTCCTCAGAGTCCCTGATGTAAGTATTGATGAGCATGCCGTACATCTCAGAATGGATGTTCTCTATGAGGATCTGGAACCCATAGAAGGATCGGGCCTCTGGAAGCTGTACCTCCTGACTAAACCTCTGGACCTGTGGGATGGATAACAGTGGGTCGGCAGGGTAGCCTAGTGGTTAGAGTGTAGAGGCGGCAGGGTAGCCTAGTGGTTAGAGTGTAGAGGTGGCAGGGTAGCCTAGTGGTTAGAGTGTAGAGGTGGCAGGGTAGCCTAGTGGTTAGAGTGTAGAGGTGGCAGGGTAGTCTAGTGGTTAGAGTGTAGAGGCGGCAGGTAACCTAGTGGTTAGAGTGTAGAGGTGGCAGGGTAGCCTAGTGGTTAGAGTGTAGAGGCGGCAGGGTAGCCTAGTGGTTAGAGTGTAGAGGTGGCAGGGTAGCCTAGTGGTTAGAGTGTAGGGGTGGCAGGGTAGTCTAGTGGTTAGAGTGTAGAGGCGGCAGGTAACCTAGTGGTTAGAGTGTAGGGGTGGCAGGGTAGTCTAGTGGTTAGAGTGTAGAGGCGGCAGGTAACCTAGTGGTTAGAGTGTAGAGGTGGCAGGGTAGCCTAGTGGTTAGAGTGTAGAGGTGGCAGGGTAGCCTAGTGGTTAGAGTGTAGAGGTGGCAGGGTAGCCTAGTGGTTAGAGTGTGAGGGCGGCAGGGTAGCCTAGTGGTTAGAGTGTAGAGGTGCCAGGGTAGCCTAGTGGTTAGAGTGTAGAGGTGGCAGGGTAGCCTAGTGGTTAGAGTGTGAGGGCGGCAGGGTAGCCTAGTGGTTAGAGTGTAGAGGCGGCAGGGTAGCCTAGTGGTTAGAGTGTAGGGGTGGCAGGGTAGTCTAGTGGTTAGAGTGTAGAGGCGGCAGGGTAGCCTAGTGGTTAGAGTGTAGAGGTGGCAGGGTAGCCTAGTGGTTAGAGCGTAGAGGCGGCAGGGTAGCCTAGTGGTTAGAGTGTAGAGGCGGCAGGGTAGTCTAGTGGTTAGAGTGTAGAGGCGGCAGGGTAGTCTAGTGGTTAGAGTGTAGAGGCGGCAGGGTAGCCTAGTGGTTAGAGTGTAGAGGTGGCAGGGTAGTCTAGTGGTTAGAGTGTAGAGGTGGCAGGGTAGTCTAGTGGTTAGAGTGTAGAGGCGGCAGGGTAGCCTAGTGGTTAGAGTGTAGAGGTGGCAGGGTAGCCTAGTGGTTAGAGTGTAGAGGCGGCAGGGTAGCCTAGTGGTTAGAGTGTAGAGGAGGCAGGGTAGCCTAGTGGTTAGAGTGTAGAGGCGGCAGGGTAGCCGAGTGGTTAGAGTGTAGAGGTGGCAGGGTAGCCTAGTGGTTAGAGTGTAGAGGTGGCAGGGTAGCCTAGTGGTTAGAGTGTAGAGGGGGCAGGGTAGCCTAGTGGTTAGAGTGTAGAGGCGGCAGGGTAGCCTAGTGGTTAGAGTGTAGAGGCGGCAGGGTGGCCTAGTGGTTAGAGTGTAGAGGTGGCAGGGTAGTCTAGTGGTTAGAGCGTAGAGGTGGCAGGGTAGTCTAGTGGTTAGAGTGTAGAGGCGGCAGGGTAGCCTAGTGGTTAGAGCGTAGAGGTGGCAGGGTAGTCTAGTGGTTAGAGTGTAGAGGCGGCAGGGTAGCCTAGTGGTTAGAGTGTAGAGGCGGCAGGGTAGCCTAGTGGTTAGGATGTAGAGGTGGCAGGTAGCCTAGTGGTTAGAGTGTAGGGGTGGCAGGGTAGTCTAGTGGTTAGAGTGTAGAGGCGGCAGGGTAGCCTAGTGGTTAGAGTGTAGAGGCGGCAGGGTAGCCTAGTGGTTAGGATGTAGAGGTGGCAGGTAGCCTAGTGGTTAGAGTGTAGGGGTGGCAGGGTAGTCTAGTGGTTAGAGTGTAGAGACGGCAGGTAGCCTAGTGGTTAGAGCGTAGAGGTGGCAGGGTAGCCTAGTGGTTAGAGTGTAGAGGTGGCAGGTAGCCTAGTGGTTAGAGTGTAGGGGTGGCAGGGTAGTCTAGTGGTTAGAGTGTAGAGACGGCAGGTAGCCTAGTGGTTAGAGCGTAGAGGTGGCAGGGTAGCCTAGTGGTTAGAGTGTAGAGGCGGCAGGGTAGCCTAGTGGTTAGAGCGTAGAGGTGGCAGGGTAGCCTAGTGGTTAGAGTGTAGAGGTGGCAGGTAGCCTAGTGGTTAGAGTGTAGGGGTGGCAGGGTAGTCTAGTGGTTAGAGTGTAGAGACGGCAGGTAGCCTAGTGGTTAGAGTGTAGGGGTGGCAGGGTAGTCTAGTGGTTAGAGTGTAGAGGCGGCAGGGTAGCCTAGTGGTTAGAGTGTAGAGGCGGCAGGGTATTCTAGTGGTTAGAGTGTAGAGACGGCAGGTAGCCTAGTGGTTAGAGTGTAGGGGTGGCAGGGTAGTCTAGTGGTTAGAGTGTAGAGACGGCAGGTAGCCTAGTGGTTAGAGTGTAGAGGTGGCAGGTAGCCTAGTGGTTAGAGTGTAGAGGTGGCAGGGTAGCCTAGTGGTTAGAGTGTAGAGGTGGCAGGTAGCCTAGTGGTTAGAGGGTAGAGGTGGCAGGGTAGCCTAGTGGTTAGAGTGTAGAGGTGGCCCTAGTGGTTAGAGTGTAGGGACCTAGGGTAGCCCCTGGTTAGAGTGTAGGGGTGGCAGGTAGCCTAGTGGTTAGAGGTTGGCAGGGTAGCCTAGTGGTTAGAGTGTAGAGGTGGCAGGTAGCCTAGTGGTTAGAGTGTAGGGGTGGCAGGGTAGCCTAGTGGTTAGAGTGTAGGGGTGGCAGGTAGCCTAGTGGTTAGAGTGTAGGGGTGGCAGGGTAGCCTAGTGGTTAGAGTGTAGGGGTGGCAGGGTAGCCTAGTGGTTAGAGTGTAGGGGTGGCAGGGTAGCCTAGTGGTTAGAGTGTAGGGGTGGCAGGGTAGTCTAGTGGTTAGAGCGTTGGATTAGTAACCGAAAGGTTGCAAGATCAAGGAAAAAAATCTGTCGTTCTGCCACTGAACAGGCAGTTAACCCACTGTTGCTAGGCCGTCATTGAAATTAAAAATGTGTTCTTAACTGACTTGCCTAGTTAAATAAAGGATAAAAGGATGAAGGATGAATATGCTGGGGTGAGAATACAGTATAATACAGTATAATACAGTACTACTGTATAGCTACATCAACAACAAATAGGCTGGGGTGAGAATACAGTATAATACAGTATAATACAGTACTACTGTATAGCTACATCCATGATCTAGAACAAAACTTATGGGGCAGTTTCCCAGACACAGTTTCCTGGACGTCGAGTCCTGGACCAAAGCCGCTCAGTGGAGAATCTCCATTGGTTCCTAACCCCCTACAGACCAGGGTTCCCAACCCCCTACAGACCAGGGTTCCCTACCCCCTACAGACCAGGGTTCCCTACCCCCTACAGACCAGGGTTCCCTACCCCCTACAGACCAGGGTTCCCTACCCCCTACAGACCAGGGTTCCCTACCCCCTACAGACCAGGGTTCCCAACCCCCTACAGACCAGGGTTCCCAACGCCCTACAGACCAGGGTTCCCAACGCCCTACAGACCAGGGTTCCCAACGCCCTACAGACCAGGGTTCCCAACGCCCTACAGACCAGGGTTCCCAACGCCCTACAGACCAGGGTTCCCAACGCCCTACAGACCAGGGTTCCCAACGCCCTACAGACCAGGGTTCCCAACGCCCTACAGACCAGGGTTCCCAACGCCCTACAGACCAGGGTTCCCAACGCCCTACAGACCAGGGTTCCCACCACAGACCAGGGTTCCTAACCCCCAGGGTTCAGACCAGGGTTCCCAACCCCTACAGACCAGGGTTCCCAACCCCCTACAGACCAGGGTTCCCAACGCCCCTACAGACCAGGGTTCCTAACCCCTACAGACCAGGGTTCCTAACCCCTACAGACCAGGGTTCCCCCCCCTACAGACCAGGGTTCCTAACCCCTACAGACCAGGGTTCCTAAAGCCCCTACAGACCAGGGTTCCTAAAGCCCCTAGACCAGGGTTCCTAACCCCCTACAGACCAGGGTTCCTAACCCCCTACAGACCAGGGTTCCTAACCCCCTACAGACCAGGGTTCCTAACCCCCTACAGACCAGGGTTCCTAACCCCCTACAGACCAGGGTTCCTAACCCCTACAGACCAGGGTTCCTAACCCCCTACAGACCAGGGTTCCTAACCCCCTACAGACCAGGGTTCCTAACCCCCTACAGACCAGGGTTCCTAACCCCTACAGACCAGGGTTCCTAACCCCCTACAGACCAGGTTCCTAACCCCTACAGACCAGGGTTCCTAACCCCCTACAGACCAGGGTTCCTAACCCCTTACAGACCAGGGTTCCTAACCCCCTACAGACCAGGACCAGGGTTCCTAACCCCCTACAGACCAGGGTTCCTAACGCCCTACAGACCAGGGTTCCTAACGCCCTACAGACCAGGGTTCCTAACCCTCTACAGACCAGGACCAGGGTTCCTAACCCTCTACAGACCAGGACCAGGGTTCCTAACCCCCTACAGACCAGGGTTCCTAACCCCCTACAGACCAGGGTTCCTAACCCCCTACAGACCAGGGTTCCTAACCCCCTACAGACCAGGGTTCCTAACCCCCTACAGACCAGGGTTCCTAACGCCCTACAGACCAGGGTTCCTAAGAGAGGGACTCACAAGGTTCTCGTTGACGATGCCGTCGCTGGCAGCGAAGAAAGCTAAGATGTGAGAGATGAAGTGTTTCTCATCAGGCTTCAAGTTGTCCCAGTGTGCCAGGTCCTTCGATAGATCCACCTGCAGCACAGACGGTTGGTTACAAACAGTTCCACACATCGACCACCTCCTAACCACACGTCGACCACCTCCTAACCACACGCCGACCACCTCCTAACCACACGCCGACCACCTCCTAACCACACGCCGACCACCTCCTAACCACACGCCGACCACCTCCTAACCACACGCCCTACCACCTCCTAACCACACATCCGACCACCTCCTAACCACACATCGACCACCTCCTAACCACACATCGACCACCTCCTAACCACACACCGACCACCTCCTAACCACACATCGACCACCTCCTAACCACACGCCGACCACCTCCTAACCACACACCGACCACCTCCTAACCACACACCGACCACCTCCTAACCACACGCCGACCACCTCCTAACCACACGCCGACCACCTCCTAACCACACGTCGACCACCTCCTAACCACACACCGACCACCTCCTAACCACACACCGACCACCTCCTAACCACCTCCTAACCACACATCGACCACCTCCTAACCACACATCGACCACCTCCTAACCACACATCGACCACCTCCTAACCACACATCGACCACCTCCTAACCACACACCGACCACCTCCTAACCACACACCGACCACCTCCTAACCACACACCGACCACCTCCTAACCACACACCGACCACCTCCTAACCACACATCGACCACCTCCTAACCACACATCGACCACCTCCTAACCACACACCGACCACCTCCTAACCACCTCCTAACCACACACCGACCACCTCCTAACCACACACCAACCACCTCCTAACCACACACCGACCACCTCCTAACCACCTCCTAACCACACACCGACCACCTCCTAACCACACACCGACCACCTCCTAACCACCTCCTAACCACACACCGACCACCTCCTAACCACCTCCTAACCACACATCGACCACCTCCTAACCACACATCGACCACCTCCTAACCACACACCGACCACCTCCTAACCACCTCCTAACCACACGCCGACCACCTCCTAACCACACGCCTACCACCTCCTAACCACACGCCGACCACCTCCTAACCACACATCGACCACCTCCTAACCACACGCCGACCACCTCCTAACCACACGCCGACCACCTCCTAACCACACGCCGACCACCTCCTAACCACACGCCGACCACCTCCTAACCACACGCCGACCACCTCCTAACCACACGCCGACCACCTCCTAACCACACGCCGACCACCTCCTAACCACACGCCGACCACCTCCTAACCACACACCGACCACCGACCACCTCCTAACCACCTCCTAACCACACATCAACCACCTCCTAACCACACACGACCACCTCCTAACCACACATCGACCACCTCCTAACCACACACCGACCACCTCCTAACCACACGCCGACCACCTCCTAACCACACGCCGACCACCTCCTAACCACACACCGACCACCTCCTAACCACCTCCTAACCACACATCGACCACCTCCTAACCACACACCGACCACCTCCTAACCACACATCGACCACCTCCTAACCACACACCGACCACCTCCTAACCACACACCGACCACCTCCTAACCACACATCGACCACCTCCTAACCACACATCGACCACCTCCTAACCACACATCGACCACCTCCTAACCACACACCGACCACCTCCTAACCACACACCGACCACCTCCTAACCACACACCGACCACCTCCTAACCACACACCGACCACCTCCCAACCACACACCGACCACCTCCCAACCACACACCGACCACCTCCTAACCACACACCGACCACCTCCTAACCACACACCGACCACCTCCTAACCACACACCGACCACCTCCTAACCACACACCGACCACCTCCTAACCACACACCGACCACCTCCTAACCACACACCGACCACCTCCTAACCACACACCGACCACCTCCTAACCACACACCGACCACCTCCTAACCACACACCGACCACCTCCTAACCACACATCGACCACCTCCTAACCACCATCGACCACCTCCTAACCACACATCGACCACCTCCTAACCACACATCGACCACCTCCTAACCACACATCAACCACCTCCTAACCACACATCAACCACCTCCTAACCACACATCAACCACCTCCTAACCACACATCAACCACCTCCTAACCACACATCAACCACCTCCTAACCACACATCAACCACCTACATTAAACCGTGCTTTGTTTTTAAGTGAGTGAGACTTTGTGTGTTGTATGTAGCATATTGCCTCGCTCTCCTGACATCAGGCTTTACAAACCACACATCAATCTAGCAAGCGACAGCCTTCAGTTTTCACACATTCAAAATGAGGGAGTATTGTTTCATGTATTCTGACGACTGTCTTGCTCTTTCCAGGGAATAGGCAGCATTTGGAATTCAAGTTAATTAGCCCCCACCTCTTCCACTGTCCAGAAGGAGGCCTGGGCCTGTTTGTACATCCTCCAGATGTCAGGGTACTGGATTGGGAAGATGACAAAACGCCTGGGGTTGTCTCTAAGCAAGGGCTCATCCTCTGTGCAGTGCTGCTGGTCTGTGTCTTTGTGGCTGTTCTGTATGAAGACAATTGAAGACCACAGCGTCTTCACCTTACAGCATACAGTCACCTACACATCAACTGAAATGTATTTGATAGCCTTTTAGAATGTTAGGCGTATCAGAGCTACAGATAGCAAAGAAAGGCACCTTCTGTTGTGTTACCACTGGTTGGAGAATATTGAAGGTTGTACATTAGTACAAAGTCACTGAAACAGCTGATCTAGCCAGTGGTGTAGGTCTGTTTTAGGTGAGGTAGTGCAAAAAAAAACAAAAAAAAAACATAAATGACATCATTTCCTGAAAGTTTGTACTGACAGACGTAGCCAATTTAATAGCCCATCATTCTAGAATATGCATAGAAAAAATGAGTGCTCCAATTACAACATCTACCTATGGCCACACAGGCTATTGTCTAAACCCTAGTTAAATAAAGGTTCAAGATAAATAAAGAAAAAGTTATATTTTGAATTCCCTCAAACACCAACTTTGGCATACGTATTTTAAAAATAGGTTATCATCACTGTCAATGGTGAATGATAATTCTTCATGTTTTACCATTCAGACTGCATCTCCATGTGTTGCTCTGGGCCAGTCACGTGATGCTCTGGGCCAGTCACGTGATGCTCTGGGCCAGTCACGTGTGCTCTGGGCCAGTCACGTGTTGCTCTGGGCCAGTCACGTGATGCTCTGGGCCAGTCACGTGTTGCTCTGGGCCAGTCACGTGTTGCTCTGGGCCAGTCACGTGTTGCTCTGGGCCAGTCACGTGATGCTCTGGGCCAGTCACGTGTTGCTCTGGGCCAGTCATGTGATCTCAATTAGTTTCATGGTCATTTAGATATTTGTGAATTACTGTTTGGTGAGTGAATTAAAGCAGATGCTGTTAAACTATTAGCCTTTCTGTATTTAGTTTCAGAGTATATATCCTCTCTAGCGGTGAGCGCTGTTGAGTTCTGCCGCATTCTACATTTTGACTATTCGGCTTCAGCTAACCATCTTAAAATCTCATTGAAATTAGGTGTTGGTGTAACAGTAACGTTACAGGCTATGCTATTATATTAGGCTCTGTTATGCAAAATGAAAATGAATCATTATGTGATCTTGAGAAACATTAATTCAGTTTTGATCTAACGTTACTAAAGAGCACCATGGTGAGAAGTGATCATCCCCTATTTGTAATGATAAGTGATGAGTAGGACTATTAGACAGAACTTGTTTATTTGAAGCGAAAGGACTAAAAAGGTCATTTTAAGCAAAAGATGCTGAAAGGGCAGTCCCAGGATGATGTTATTTAAAGAAGTTGAACCAAATTGTGGTGCTGAATGATAGCTCTGCCATTCGGGCCAGTTCAGGAACAAACAACAATAGTTTAGAGTCTAATTGGCCTACGACTACATGGTATACTGGGGCTATTTGTAGGCTGTACTCTAATTGGCCTACATGGTATACTGGGGCTATTTGTAGGCTGTACTCTAATTGGCCTATGACTACATGGTATACTGGGGCTATTTGTAGGCTGTACTCTAATTGGCCTATGACTATATGGTATACTGGGGCTATTTGTAGGCTGTACTCTAATTGGCCTACATGGTATACTGGGGCTATTTGTAGGCTGTACTCTAATTGGCCTATGACTATATGGTATACTGGGGCTATTTGTAGGCTGTACTCTAATTGGCCTACATGGTATACTGGGGCTATTTGTAGGCTGTACTCTAATTGGCCTACATGGTATACTGGGGCTATTTGTAGGCTATACTCTAATTGGCCTACATGGTATACTGGGGCTATTTGTAGGCTGTACTCTAATTGGCCTACATGGTATACTGGGGCTATTTGTAGGCTGTACTCTAATTGGCCTACATGGTATACTGGGGCTATTTGTAGGCTATAGACTAATGTAAACACAGTACCAGTCAAGAGTGGACACACCTACTCATTCAGGGGTTTTCTTATTTTTTAAAACTATTTTCTACATTGTAAAATAATAGTGAAGACATAAACTATGAAATAACACATATGGAATCATGTAGTAACCAAAAACAAGTGTTAAAAAAAATAAAATCTAAATATATTATATGAGATTCTTCAAAGTGGCGTTGATGACAGCTTTGCACACTCCTGGAATTCTCTCAACCAGTTTATACCCAACCGTTTTCCCAGTCAGAGCTTGTTAATTCCCGACTTCCCAGTTAATTAACTTGACTTCAATGAGTTCAAGACTTTGCAGTTCTGAGGTAACAGTTGTTTTGAGAGGAGCACAAATCATGCTTTATTGACAGCATGGCCAATGTTGAACGTTTATCATTTTAAATTTGGGAACAAAAGAGACCCTTAATCCCAGATGTGGGACCACACAGCCACTGATTCCTTCCAAACCACTCATTGTTGAATTTGTGATTTCCAACTTGTTGTGTAATGTTTATGTCCAATAGCCGATGAGCACCGATACGTTTTATCAATAATGTCTCTTCATATGACAAGGATTCAAAAGTTTTTGTCAGTAGATTGTCGACTTGATTCATGATGATGACTGCCAGCTAAGATTTTGAAAGTAAGATGTTGACATGATCAGTCCAATCAAAGCTACTGAACATATAATGTGATTTGACATAATTGTATCTGTGGCCAATGACCTTAAGCCTTCTTGGATGGGCACTTCTAATGTAACTCTATTGCCGCACCCAAGGGGCTATAATCTCTACCCTTAGACTTGGCGGTGACGTAGAGTGTCCCCGTGAGTGACAGAACACTGAGCCAATCATGGCGCAACGCTCCTTATTTTCTGCTGGCTTGCCCCATCACTACAGAAAGCACTGAGCTGGGCTGAAACACCTGCATTTTGGAGCTGACGAAATCAAGAAAATAACATTTAAAAAAGAGACCATGATTGTATGCAGCTTCATTAAGTCAGTGATTATAAATAAATAAATATATATATATACATACATTGTTTACAAACTGATATGTGACACGTTTGATGACAAAATAACACGCAAAACAGGCAAGCCTTTTTTTGCAAAAAATGTGGGGCTCTTCACCTGCCCTGAATGACTGGTCGCCACTGGTCCTAGAGGCAAAATGGTGTCGCCTTAATAACCAAGTGGTCACATAATTCTGGGTTACACTGCACAAGAGGGGTCTGTGGAGTTTTACGAACATCCTCAAGGAAGACACACACATGTTTTTCCAAAGGTCTGATCGGCTGAAGTAGTCAGTGGCACCCGCAGTGCACACAGCTAGGCTAATAGTTCATCATTCTCGCCACTGCCAGAGAGAAGACGGGGAAGAACCACCATTTATTTATCTACCTCTAGGCTGCTATACATATTTATTTGGATTGGCATTCTATCGTTTCATATAATTGTAGTGCTAATTAAATATCATTTATTTAGAATGTATCTGAATTAATTTTGCAGAAATAGTTTGACCAGCTCCATGTATTCTCGTCAAATAGAAACTAGTGAGGGTACCCGCTGCACGGTGCTCCGGCAGCAACCCCATACACCATTTTTTGTTTCATAACGTCGGTGAAAACACATGTACGACAATGCAGTTCTTACATAAAATAGCAGCAACATTATATTTGACATGAATAAATAAGTTGTTTGCTATTATACATGTGCATCTTGGTAACATGCTCTTTGTGATAGCAGTAATTTCTCGACCACATTTAAATTTAGATCAACAATCAATGCAGCAATATCGCAGCAATGTATCACGGTCGTTCGCAAAGGTGCCTCTGCCCTGAATGTTTTGGTTGTTCCATACTGTTTAACGGACTAAACTACATACATCTCAGCTCTCAGTTGTTGATACGTTGAGGCAGTGGTCTTTGTTTATAGGTTACACAAGCTCACACACTAGGCAATTTAAAGTGGCATAGTAATAACGTTACAACTATACACAATGGGGGAAAAAAAAGGCATTTCGACAGGTTTACATTATTGTTACCTGGTAATCCTTGGACTCTGTGCGTACATTGGTTAGATTTGAGCAGTCCATTTCGTGAACAAGCAACACTCAAGCAGCGAAGTCGCTCCTGCTAGTGTTCACCTTGTTGTCTTTGGTCTGGTCACAGCGTTTCTAAACCGAGAGGCGAAATATCGCGAGAAGTGCCGGGAACGTAGGCGCAACATCGCGAGAAGTGAGGGAACGTAGGCGCAACAGACCAGGCCGGGGTTTAGGGTTCCACAAGTCAGTGAGAGATGTTACATGATTGTCTTTAGATCTCCATTTTCTCAAAATCTAAAGGCACAACCTGGATTAGAGCCAGTGTCTTAAGTAGTTGAACATGTTACTACTCCAACCTCGTGAAAGTGACAAACGGACACGTTTTCATTTTCGTAAAAAACAACTTTGATTTAACGCACAATTCGACCAAGATAATAGAGGAAATATGCAAGAAATAAATGGCGAAACTCTGCCGGCAGACGTCGACCCATCGCGTTCCCGTTGTCATGCTGCATCAAACGGCTGCTAAACTAATCGAGAAACATCTATTTTCCTCGATAGTATGCAATGACACTATTTCAAAACTATCCGATATTACAGAGAACATGTTAATTATCTCGGAAAATGTGTAATGTTGTACTTCTTGTTCACGTAATTCATGCTAATGTTGGGTTTTTAAGATATAATTGACTCTAATTCATTCCTTGAAGGAGTGATCTCCTTGGCCCAGAATCGCCAAGAACGCTAAACGCGGCCCATTGACGACGCATGGGCAACGCACACAACGGGCGTTACAATGTCAATGAAGTTTACCATCTCCTCAAAATAATCTCTACGTTAGACCCGGTGACGTGTTTCTGCGCATGCGTTTAGCTAGCCAACGTCACCAGAGGTCGGTCGGCGTCTTTAATTCCCTGTACACCTTATTTGTGGCAGTATTATGTAATGACAATGCAAGTTGCTCCCTCTCCGGAGCTCAACGTTTGTTTTTAGTATCCTTTTCCAATTGACTGAAAATTGATATCGAAAATGTACTACACAGTAAGGATTGGACTCTTTAATCTTTCCTGTTAATAGGCCTACCTTTGATAACTATAAACCAACACCAGAGAACTACAGGCTGACCCATGTGAACTTTTTCAAACCACTTCTCTCCTAATGGACCCTCTCCCATTTATCACGAATCAATGTAAAAGACATGGTTTGGAGTGGTATACCTGAACCCTAAAAAATGTGCCTGATCCGACAAAAACACATTTCAGTGTATCCTCGCTAATTCAGACATCAAACACTCCAGTTACACGTTTGCTCATCTGATTCAGTTTTCATAGAGCTTACGATTTCCTCATCTGACAAACATCTACGACAACTTTCTGTCTCAAAGTGGTAGTATTCATTCCTAATTTCTTGGGTGTCTGAGATTTTGATTGGGCTGCACCATTGACACTTCCTCATATGAACTCTTGGCTATGTCACGATGAAAATCAGAAGCAGGTTCTTTATCCGCAAAAGAGTGTACATTTGGCATATTATTACGTTGGCCGTCTTGAGCATCTTTCTGTGCAGTTGTCACTAGTAATAGAACGTATAAATGTGTCACAGTCTACAGGTATGATAGTCCAGCATTGTTGCAGTCTTTGAAGTAGTTGGCTTCTTAACTAATCACCTGCTAATAATCTGTATTTGGCACCTCCATTAGCGCAAGGCAAGAGTTCATGAAAGTCGTGGAATGAGGTTTTATTTCACACCAGGGTAAGCAAAAACATTTTTAAGGTGTATTAAAAACAGTGAATGAATGTATTGTTTTGGAATTAATATAACAAACATGATTAAATGGAGGCATTACAAGAACTAAGTATTACCGGCAGTAATAATCAACAGTCCCCCTGAAAATCAGAACATATTTGGGTAGTAAAAACACAACTGTTCCGGGACTCTTCTGAAGGTAACCTGGTACTGGTTTAAAAAAAGAATAATAAAGTACAGAGGTAGTTTTGTGCCAACCCACAAAATGGGTGTTAGATGTGTAAAAAAATATATATTTCCAGAACTTTCTTATATCCTAGATATAGGACACACTTCAATCTTATTGATTCTATATTTTTTTTACTGTCTGTTTTTCCACTTATAAATGTGGTACTTAATGTGTTTCTATGTGCTATAGTAGTAAAGCCCAGATTCAAAATGTTACCATATAAATACAGTACCAGTCAACAGTTTGGACTCACCGACTACACACCATTCAAGGGTTTTCTTGATTTTTTAAAACTATTTTCTACATTGTAGAATAATAGTGAAGACATCAAAACTATGAAATAACACATATGGAATCATGTAGTAACCAAAAAAGTGTTAACAAATCAAAATATATTTTATATTTGAGATTCTTCAAAGTAGCCACCCTTTGCCTCGATGACAGCTTTGCACACTCTTGGCATTCTCTCAACCAGCTTCATGATGTAGTCACCTGGAATGCTTTTCAATTAACAGGTGTGCCTTGTTCAAGGTTAATTTGTGGAACTTATTTCCTTCTTAGTGCGTTTGGACCAATCAGTTGTGTTGTGACGAGGTAGGGGTGGTATACAGAAGATATCCCTATTTGGTAAAAGACCAAATCCATATTACGGCAAGAATAGGTCAAATAAGCAAAGAGAAATGACAGTCCATCATTACTTTAAGACATGAAGGTCAGTCAATGTGGAAAACTTCAAGAACTTTTAATGTTTCTTCAAGTGCAGTCACAAAAGCCATCAAGCACAATGATGAAACTGGCTCTCATGAGGACCACCACAGGAAAGGAAGATCCAGAGTTACCTCTGGTGCAGAGGATAAGTTAGTTACCAGCCTCAGAAATTGCAGCCCAAATAAATGCTTCACAGAGTTCAAGTTACAGAGACATCTCAACATCATCTGTTCAGAGGAGACTGTGTGAATCAGGCCTTCATGGTTGAATTGCTGCAAAGAAACCACTACTAAAGGACACCAATAAGAAGGAGAGACTTGCTTGGGCCAAGAAACACGAGCAATGGACATTAGACCAGTGAAAATCTGTCCTTTGATCTGATGAGTCCAAATGTGAGATTTTTGGTTCCAACCACCGTGTCTTTGTGAGACGCAGAGTAGGTGAACAGATAATCTCTGCATGTGTGGTTCCCACCGTGAAGCATGGAGGAGGTGGTGTGGCGGTGCATTGCTGGTGACAGTCAATGTTTTATTTAGAATTCAAGGCACACTTAACCAGCATGACTACCACAGCATTCTGCAGTGATACACCATCACACCTGGTTTGCACTTAGTCCCACTTGTATTTATTTTTCAACAGGACAATGACCCAACACACCTCCAGGCTGTGTAAGGGCTATTTGACCAAGAAGGAGAGTGGTGGAGTGCTGCATCAGATGACCTGGCCTCCACAATCACCCAACCTCAACCCAATTGAGATGGTTTGGGATGAGTTGGACCGCAGAGTGAAGGAAAAGCAGACAACAAGTGCTCAGCATATGTGGGAACTCCTTCAAGACTGTTGGAAAAGCATTTCAGGTGAAGCTGTTTGAGAGAATGCCATAAGTGTGCAAAGCTGTCATCAAGGCAAAAGGTTGAAGAATCTCAAATATATTTGAATTTGTTGTAACACTTTTTTTTTTTTGGTTACTACATGATTCCGTGTGTTATTTCATTGTTTTGTCTTCACTATTTATTCTACAATGTAGAAAATAGTACAAATAAATAACCCTTGAATGAGTAGGTGTTTAAAACTTTGCACTTACTGTGTATCAAATATTAAACACTGAAATAAAAGATCCCCAAAATCTTATTTCTCTCTAATTTTGTGCACAAATGTGTTTACATCCCTGTTAGTGAGCATTTCTCTTTGCCAAGATAATCCATCCACCTGACAGGTGTGGCATATCAATAAACTGATTAAACAGCATGATCATTACACAGGTGCACCTTGTGCTGGGGATAATAAAAGGCCACTAAAATGTGCAGTTTTGTCAACACAATGCCACAGTTGTCTCAAGTTGAGGGAGTGTGCAATTGGCATGCTGACTGTAGGAATGTCCACCAGAGCTTTTGCATGTTAATTTCTCTACCATAAGCCGCCTCCAACATTTTAGAGAATTTGGCAGTACGTCCAACCAGCCTCACAACCGCAGACCACGTGTAACTACGCCAGTCCAGGACCTCCACATCTGGCTTCTTCACCTGCAGGATCATTTGAGACCAGCCACCTGACAAAACTGAGGAGTATTTGTCTGTAATATAGCCCTTGTGGGGAAAAAACAATAATTCTGATTAGCTGGGCCTGGCTCCCCAGTGGGTGGGCCTAAGCCCATCCATGGCTGTGCCCCTGCCCAGTAATATGAATTCCATAGATTCGGGCCTAATGAATTTATTTCAATTGACTGATTTCCTTATATGAACTCAGTAAAACCATTCAAATTGTTGCATTTATATTTTTGTTTAGTATATATATTCCCAGAGATGAAAAAAAGCAAAACTCCAAAGACAGGGTTTCAGTCCAAAATATGTATTAAATTAATCACTTGCATTACTTTAACAAGCACAATTTACAGTCAAAAATAGGACACGGTCCATTAGTGCCTTAGAAAGTCATTTCCAGTACTTTACTTGTCCAACAAGGGGGACAGTTAAGAGTTCAGTCAGGTCTGGTCTAGCTTGAGTGCCAGTCTGTTTGCACTATTATGCCCACTTCCTTGTCACTCATTGTCATGGCAAACAGCTTGGGATTGACAATGAGCAATGGAGATGGAAAGAGCACAACCAGATATGGGTCCAGCTCTGGTCACCTTATTTAGACATTAAAAAGTGTACAAGACTCCATGTTAGACCACCATACAGTAAGAGAGGCATGAGAAGCTAGATCCACAGAAATATGAAGACAAGTCTATTGGTGGACTGCTATGTGCTGTGGCGACAGAGAACAAAGCCTTGTAAACACACTTGTGGCTGAAATGTTTATAGAAACAAAATGTGTCCAAGTCTCAAGGCTGATGTTAGTTGTATCTCTAACCCAGCAGAGAAGCTATACAGCGTGATCAGAGTGAAAGCCAAGGGCTGTAATGCTGAAGGGGGCTTTCCTGTCCAGAACACTTCCTCAAAAAAGGTTTTAGAACCGAGGACCACTTTCAGCCAGCCTGGTAAAGTTCTGTCTGTACATTAGCAAACAGAACCCAGCTAGTTCTGTTCAGAACTCCTCTGAGAAGAAATCACTTCAACAAATCCTTCAAAATGCCCCTCTAAACCAAGCAAGAACGTTAAGATGTCACAATGGAATCACAGTTATCCAAACAGACAACAGTATTCCCACGGAAGACATTGCTCAGTAAAACCGTACTTGGGGAAAATGTTGGCGGGAACTCAAAACGTGTTCCATATTATTTTTACAAAATGCAATTAATAAACTCCCCCAAAAAAAAAAAAATATGAAACGTAATCAAGAATGGGTTAAGATCTCACTTAAGCTAGACTATGGGGTCAGAAGCAAACATTTAGTACTGATTTTAAATATTAAACCTGGCGAATCATCTTCTATAGACAAATGCATCATCATGTTGAACAGACAAGTGATTTTTACAAGACTGTCAACAGGTAATCAATATATAATATAAATGAACCAATTAGACATTTATGTAAACTATCTAATGAATAAACCTGGTTAGGAAGCGGAGTTCCATCTACACAGTCATCCATTTAGTTGCATATGTTACTGTTAAACATGTTCTCTATCTGAGGAGGAGGAGGAGGAGGAAGAGGGATAAACGTGTTGTTTTCTATCTGAGGAGGAGGAGGAGGAAGAGGGATAAACGTGTTGTTTTCTATCTGAGGAGGAGGAGGAGGAAGAGGGATAAACGTGTTGTTTTCTATCTGAGGAGGAGGAGGAGGAAGAGGGATAAACGTGTTGTTTTCTATCTGAGGAGGAGGAGGAAGAGGGATAAACGTGTTGTTTTCTATCTGAGGAGGAGGAGGAAGAGGGATAAACGTGTTGTTTTCTATCTGAGGAGGAGGAGGAGGAAGAGGGATAAACGTGTTGTTTTCTATCTGAGGAGGAGGAGGAAGAGGGATAAACGTGTTGTTTTCTATCTGAGGAGGAGGAGGAAGAGGGATAAACGTGTTGTTTTCTATCGGAGGAGGAGGGGAGGAGGAAGAGGGATAAACGTGTTGTTTTCTATCTGAGGAGGAGGAGGAAGAGGGATAAACGTGTTGTTTTCTATCTGAGGAGGAGGAGGAAGAGGGATAAACGTGTTGTTTTCTATCTGAGGAGGAGGAGGAAGAGGGATAAACGTGTTGTTTTCTATCTGAGGAGGAGGAGGAAGAGGGATAAACGTGTTGTTTTCTATCTGAGGAGGAGGAGGAAGAGGGATAAACGTGTTGTTTTCTATCGGAGGAGGAGGGGGAGGAAGAGGGATAAACGTGTTGTTTTCTATCTGAGGAGGAGGAGGAAGAGGGATAAACGTGTTGTTTTCTATCTG
The DNA here is from genome assembly GCF_034236695.1 of Oncorhynchus nerka. Taxonomy (NCBI): domain Eukaryota; kingdom Metazoa; phylum Chordata; class Actinopteri; order Salmoniformes; family Salmonidae; genus Oncorhynchus; species Oncorhynchus nerka. Next base: position 1,735,226 of record NC_088402.1, read on the forward strand.
AGGAGGAGGAGGAAGAGGGATAAACGTGTTGTTTTCTATCTGAGGAGGAAGAGGGATAAACGTGTTGTTTTCTATCTGAGGAGGAGGAGGAAGAGGGATAAACGTGTTGTTTTCTATCTGAGGAGGAGGAGGAAGAGGGATAAACGTGTTGTTTTCTATCTGAGGAGGAGGAGGAGGAGGATAAACGTGTTGTTTTCTATCTGAGGAGGAGGAGGAAGAGGAATAAACGTGTTGTTTTCTATCTGAGGGGAGGAGGAGGAGGAATAAACGTGTTGTTTTCTATCTGAGGAGGAGGAGGGGGGAGGGGGAAGAGGGATAAACGTGTTGTTTTCTATCTGAGGAGGAGGAGGGGCGAGTAGGAAGAGGGATAAACGTGTTGTTTTCTATCTGAGGAGGAGGAAGAGGGATAAATGTGTTGTTTTCTATCTGAGGAGTAGGAGGGGGAGGAGGAAGAGGGATAAACGTGTTGTTTTCTATCTGAGGGGCGAGGAGGAAGAGGGATAAACGTGTTGTTTTCTATCTGAGGAGGGGCGAGGGATAAACGTGTTGTTTTCTATCTGAGGAGGAGGAGGGACGAGGAGGAAGAGGGATAAACGTGTTGTTTTCTATCTGAGGAGGAGGAGGGGCGAGGAGGAAGAGGGATAAACGTGTTGTTCTCTATCTGAGGAGGAGGAGGAAGAGGGATAAACGTGTTGTTTTCTATCTGAGGAGGAGGAGGAAGAGGGATAAACGTGTTGTTTTCTATCTGAGGAGGAGGAGGAAGAGGGATAAACGTGTTGTTTTCTATCTGAGGAGGAGGAGGAAGAGGGATAAACGTGTTGTTTTCTATCTGAGGAGGAGGAGGAAGAGGGATAAACATGTTGTTTTCTATCTGAGGAGGAGGAGGAAGAGGGATAAACATGTTGTTTTCTATCTGAGGAGGAGGAGGAAGAGGGATAAACGTGTTGTTTTCTATCTGAGGAGGAGGAGGAAGAGGGATAAACGTGTTGTTTTCTATCTGAGGAGGAGGAGGAAGAGGGATAAACGTGTTGTTTTCTATCTGAGGAGGAGGAGGGGGAGGAAGAGGGATAAACGTGTTGTTTTCTATCGGAGGAGGAGGGGAGGAGGAAGAGGGATAAACGTGTTGTTTTCTATCGGAGGAGGAGGGGAGGAGGAAGAGGGATAAACGTGCTGTTTTCTATCTGAGGAGGAGGAGGAAGAGGGATAAACGGGTTGTTTTCTATCTGAGGAGGAGGAGGGGCGAGTAGGAAGAGGGCTAAACGTGTTGTTTTCTATCGGAGGAGGAGGAGGAAGAGGGATAAACGTGTTGTTTTCTATCGGAGGAGGAGGGGAGGAGGAAGAGGGATAAACGTGTTGTTTTCTATCGGAGGAGGAGGGGAGGAGGAAGAGGGATAAACGTGTTGTTTTCTATCTGAGGAGGAGGAGGGGAGGAAGAGGGATAAACGTGTTGTTTTCTATCTGAGGAGGAGGAGGGGAGGAGGAAGAGGGATAAACGTGTTGTTTTCTATCTGAGGAGGAGGAGGGGAGGAGGAAGAGGGATAAACGTGTTGTTTTCTATCTGAGGAGGAGGAGGAAGAGGGATAAACGTGTTGATCTTTTTCTTTTTTCCAAAAACAAATTGAGAATTGGAGGTATGGGTCACCAATAAATCGTTTTCTGTTCCCAGGAAATCACAAGTCTATTTCAACCCTCCTGGAAAGTTGAACACTGCAAGGACGTTGGAATGTTGACCACTAAAAGCCCAGGGAGATGTCTCTCGGATGTCACAACGGAGAGGGAAGGACAGAGCTATGCACCGTACTGGACCATGGAGAAGTTCTTCATGATGCTGTCCACAGCTATCCCAGCCTCCTGTATGTTGTACCTGGAGAACACACAGGAAAAAAATCCTTTGACTAATAAAGTTGCAGTAGAACACAATAAAATCAGGAATGGGCAATTATGGTAAAGCTTCCAACAATATTTTCCGGTAAACATCTTGTCAATGTTTTTGATATATTATCTAATCACAAACAGTGAAGATGAAAGAAATGGGTGCGCCAATTTACATCACCACTTCGGAATGTGAACTCCTAGCATGACGGACATAACATTGATATCTAATATGAGTATGGATGCAAATTTCAGTCAATTTTGTTGCCGACTAACCAACCCCCATTAACCGGTTAAATAGGAAATACTATGAACAGACTTTTTTCCAATAAGAGATTCAAAAACATCTCACAGTATTGAACATGCAGCTACTGGAATGAGGCAGAGAATAGAATACATCATTTGCAAACATTTGCCAAAATGCAATTTTTTTATTTTAAGTCAGTTAAGAACAAATTCCTATTTACAATGACTGCCTACACCGGCCAAACCCTAACCCGGACTGGGCCAATTGTGCCCTATGAGGCTCCCAATCACAGCCGGTTGTGATACAGCCTGGATTCGAACCAGGGTCTGCAGTGACGCCTCTAGCGCTGAGAAGCGGTGCCTTAGACCGCTGCATTACTCGGGAGACCCAAATATATCCAGCGACACTGGTTCTGAACGAAGAGATAGTAAGGTAGGTAGTTGGTTCTGAAGGAGTAGAGGTGGTAAGGTAGATAGTTGGTTCTGAACGAAGAGATAGTAAGGTAGGTAGTTGGTTCTGAAGGAGTAGAGGTGGTAAGGTAGGTAGTTGTTTCTGAAGGAGTAGAGGTGGTAAGGTAGGTAGTTGGTTCTGAAGGTAGGTAGTTGGTTCTGAAGGTAGGTAGTTGGTTCTGAAGGTAGAGATGGTTCTGAAGGTAGAGATGGTTCTGAAGGTAGAGGTGGTAAGGTAGGTAGTTGGTTCTGAAGGAGTAGAGGTGGTAAGGTAGGTAGTTGGTTCTGAAGGTAGGTAGTTGGTTCTGAAGGTAGAGATGGTAAGGTAGGTAGTTGGTTCTGAAGGTAAGTAGTTGGTTCTGAAGGTAGAGATGGTAAGGTAGGTAGTTGGTTCTGAAGGTAGGTAGTTGGTTCTGAAGGTAGGTAGTTGGTTCTGAAGGTAGAGATGGTAAGGTAGGTAGTTGGTTCTGAAGGTAGGTAGTTGGTTCTGAAGGTAGAGATGGTAAGGTAGGTAGTTGGTTCTAAAGGTAGGTAGTTGGTTCTAAAGGTAGAGATGGTACACTACCGTTCAATTTGAGGGGGGAAAAAAAGACACCTGATGCCGTTTCAGAGACAGATTAACTTATCCATTAGCAACTTTGAAAGAGAGAAAATGTAAATATTCAAGAACTAGGATGGTTTCAAATCAAATTTGATTTGTCTCACACATGGTTAGCAGATGTTAATGCGAGTGTAGCGAAATGCTTGTGCTTCTAGTTCCGACAGTGCAGTAATAACCAACTAAGTCATCTAACAATTCCCCAACAACTACCTGATACACACACATCTAAAGGGGTGAATGAGAACATGTACATAAATGTATGTGGATGAGTGATGGCCGAGCAGCGTAGGCAAGGTGCAGTAGATGGTATAAAATACAGTATATACACGTGATATGAGTAATGTAGGGTATGAAAACATTATTCAAGTGGCATTATTTAGAGTCATTGGTTTAAAGTGACTAGTGATCCATTTATTAAAGTGGCCAGTGATTGGGTCTCCATGTAGGCAGCAGACTCCCTGAGTTAGTGATGGCTATTTAACAGTCTGAGGGCCTTGAGATAGAAGCTGTTTTTCAGTCTCTCGGTCCCAGCTTTGATGCACCTGTACTGACCTCGCCTTCTGGATGATAGCGGGGTGAACAGGCAGTGGTTCGGGTGGTTGTTGTCCTTGATGATCTTTCTGGCCTTCCTGTAACATCGGGTGGTGTAGGTGTCCTGGAGGGCAGGTAGTTTGCCCCCGGTGACATCGGGTGGTGTAGGTGTCCTGGAGGGCAGGTAGTTTGCCCCTGGTGATGCGTTGTGCAGACCTCACTACCCTCTGGAGAGCCTTGTGGTTGTGCGTGGTGCAGTTGCCGTACCAGGCGGTGATACAGCCCTACAGGATGCTCTCAATTGTGCATCTGTAAAACTTTGTCAGGGTTTTAGGTGCTAAGGCAAATGTCTTCAGCCTCTTGAGGTTGAAGAGGCGATGTTGCACCTTCACCACATGTTTATGTGGGTGGACCAATTCAGTTTGTCTGTGATGTGTACGCCCAGGAATTTAAATCTTTCCACCTTCTCCACTGCTGTCCCATCAATGTGGATAGGGGGGTGCTCCCTCCGCTGTTTCCTGAAGTCCTCTCCTTTGTTTTGTTGATGTTGAGTGAGAGGTTGTTTTCCTGAAACCACACTCCGAGTGCCCTCACCTCCTCCCTGTAGGCTGTCTCATTGTTGTTGGTGGTAATCAGGACAACTACGGTTGTGTCGTCTGCAAACTTGATGATTGAGTTGGAGGCGTGCGTGGCCACGCAGTCGTAAGTGAACATGGAGTACAGGAGAGGGCTGAGAATGCATCCCTGTGGGGCCCCAGTGTTGTGGATCAGCGAAGTGGAGATGTATTTTCCTACCTTCACCACCTGGGGGCAGCCCGTCAGTAAGTCCAGGACCCAATTGCACAGGGTGGGGTTGAGACCCAGGGCCTCCAGCTTAATGATGAGCTTGGAGGGTACTGTGGTGTTGAATGCTGAGCTTGTCCAGATGGGAGAGGGCAGTGTGATGGTGAAGTGGGTCTACTGGTGTCAGGTAGGGTGGAGGTGATATGATCCTTGACTAGTCTCTCAAAGCACTTCATGATGACAGAAGTGAGTGATTTCGTTCATTTAGTTCAGTTACCTTTGCCTTCTTGGGTACAGGAACAATGGTGGCCATTTTGAAGCATGTGGGGACAACAGACTGGGATAGGGAGAGATTGAATATGTCCGTAAATACACCAGCCAGCTGGTCTGCGTATGCTTTGAGGATGCCATCTAGGCATTGCGAGGGTTAACACATTTGAATGTTTTACTCACATCAGCCACAGAGAAGGGGGGGGGGGGGTGCAGTCCTTGTTAGCGGGCCGCAACAGTGCCACTGTATTATCCCCAAAGTGGGAAAATGTGTTCAGTTTGTCTGGAAGCGTCGTGACGTCTGTGTCAGTGACTTGGTTAGATTTTTATTTTTTTTTTAAAATTATGTTTACGTAATTTCCTGTAGACCCTGCCACATACGTCTCGAGGGAATAACTACACAGTTTATATTCAGACATATTCCCAGACCTCTTTCCATGGTTAAATGTGGTGGATCGTGCTTTCAAGTTTTGCGAATGCCGCCATCCATCCACGGTTTAGGTAGGTTTTAAATCACAGTGGGTACAACGTCTCCTATGCACTTCCTTTTAAATTCACTCCCCGAGTATAGGTCGATGTTGTTCTCTGAGGAACATGTATGTCCCAGTCCGCGTGATCAAAACAATCTTGAAGCGTGGCTTCCGATTGGTCAGACCAGCATTGAATGGTTCTCGTCACTGGTACCTCCTGTTTAAGTTTCTGCCTATAAGACGGAAGGAGCAAGATGGAGTTGTGGTCAGATTTGCTGAAGGGACAGCGGGGGAGGGATTTGTATGCATCACGGAAGTTAGAGTAGCAGTGGTCGAGTGTATTACCCCCCGCGCGTAGTGCAATCAATATGCTGATAGAATTTAGGAGCCTTGTTCTCACATTTTCTTCGTTAAAATCCCCAGCTACAATAAATGCAGCCTCAGGATATATGGTTTCCAGTTTGCAGTCCAGTGAAGTTCCTTGATGGCCGGCTTGCTGTCTGCTTGAGGGAGAATGTACACAGCTCGTCCGTTATCGTCACAGAATTCTCTTGGTGGGTAAAATGGCCGGCACTCGATTGTAAGGAATTCTAGATCGGGTGAGCAGAAGGATTTGAGTTCCTGTACGTTGTTAGGATTACACCAAGTGTATTAAACCAAGTTACATTGATTATGATAGTGCTTTTGGCTTCTGGACAAATAAAGAAAGTTGATATGAAAACCAGTCGAACAGGAGAGAAAGGCTGTGAAACTTATGTTGCTAGTTTAGCTATAGTTAGCTGCTTCGTGTTGCTCCCCTTTCTCCCAACACTGATCCCTGTGTGTCCGAGTCTCCACTTCACACAGACATTATGATGAAGAGGTCTTATGTAAACTATCTGACTAGAGTCGGCCATTAGTTGGTAAGAAAGCTACGTTCTAACTATCTGACTAGAGACATAGCCATTTGTTGGTAAGAAAGCTACGTTCTAACTATTTGACTAGAGACATTAGTTGATGTAAGAAAGCTACAGTGAGGGGGAAAATAGTATTTGATCCCCTGCTGATTTTGTACGTTTGCCCACTGACAAAGAAATGATCAGTCTATAATTTTAATGGTAGGTTTATTTGAACAGTGAGAGACAGAATTACAACAACAACAAAAAAAATCGAGAAAAACACATGTCAAAAATGTTATAAATTGATTTGCATTTTAAATGAGGGAAATTAGTATTTGACCCCCTCTCAATCAGAAAGATTTCTGGCTCCCAGGTGTCTTTTATACAGGTAACGAGCTGAGATTAGGAGCACACTCTTAAAGGGAGTGCTCCTAATCTCAGTTTGTTACCTGTATAAAAAGACACCTGTCCACAGAATCAATCAATCAATCAATCAGATCCCAAACTCTCCACCATGGCCAAGACCAAAGAGCTCTCCAAGGATGTCAGGGACAAGATTGTAGACCTACACAAGGCTGGAATGGGCTACAAGACCATCACCAAGCAGCTTGGTGAGAAGGTGACAACAGTTGGTGCGATTATTCGCAAATGGAAGAAACACAAAAGAACTGTCAATCTCCCTCGGCCTGAGGCTCAATGCAATATCTCTCCTCGTGGAGTTGCAATGATCATGAGAACGGTGAGGAATCAGCCCAGAACTACATGGGAGGATCTTGTCAATGATCTCAAGGCAGCTGGGACCATAGTCACCAAGAAAACAATTGGTAAACACACTACGCAGTGAAGGGCTGAAATCCTCCAGCGCCCGCAGGGTCCCCCTGCTCAAGAAAGCACATATACATGCCCGTCTGAAGTTTGCCAATGAACATATGAATGATTAAGAGGACGACTGGGTGAAAGTGTTGTGGTCAGATGAGACCAAAATGGAGCTCTTTGGCATCAACTCAACTCGCCGTGTTTGGAGGAGGAGGAATGCTGCCTATGACCCCAAGAACACCATCCCCACCGTCAAACATGGAGGTGGAAACATTATGCTTTGGGTGTATTTTTCTGCTGAGGGGACAGGACAACACCCCATCAAAGGGACGATGGACGGGGCCATGTCCCGTCAAATCTTGGGTGAGAACTTCCTTCCCTCAGCCAGGGCATTGAAATGGGTTGTGGATGGGTATTTCAGCATGACAATGACCCAAAACACACGGCCAAGGCAACAAAGGAGTGGCTCAAGAAGAAGCACATTAAGGTCCTGGAGTGGCCTAGCCAGTCTCCAGACCTTAATCCCATAGATAATCTGTGGAGGGAGCTGAAGGTTTGAGGAGTGGCTCAAGAAGAAGCACATTAAGGTCCTGGAGTGGCCTAGCCAGTCTCCAGACCTTATTCCCATAGAAAATCTGTGGAGGGAGCTGAAGGTTTGAGGAGTGGCTCAAGAAGAAGCACATTAAGGTCCTGGAGTGGCCTAGCCAGTCTCCAGACCTTAATCCCATAGAACATCTGTGGAGGGAGCTGAAGGTTTGAGGAGTGGCTCAAGAAGAAGCACATTAAGGTCCTGGAGTGGCCTAGCCAGTCTCCAGACCTTAATCCCATAGAAAATCTGTGGAGGGGAGTGGCCTAGCCAGTCTCCAGTGGAGGGAGCTGAAGGTTCGAGTTGCCAAACGTCAGCCTCGAAACCTTAATGACTTGGAGAAGATCTGCAAAGAGGAGTGGGACAAAATCCCTCCTGAGATGTGTGCAAACCTGGTGGCCAGCTACAAGAAACGTCTGACCTCTGTGATTGCCAACAAGGGTTTTGCCACAAAGTACTAAATCATGTTTTGCAGAGGGGTCAAATACTTATTTCCCTCATTAAAATGCAAATCAATTTATAACATTTTTGACCTGTGTTTTTCTGGATGTTGTTGTTATTCTGTCTCTCACTGTTCAAATAAACCATTAAACTGATAGACAGATCATTTCTGTCAGTGGGCAAACATACAAAATCAGCAGGGGATCAAATACTATTTTCCCCCTCACTATACGTTCTAACTATCTGACTAGAGACATGAGTTGATGTAAGAAAGCTACGTTCTAACTATCTGACTAGAGACATAGCCATGAGTTGATGTAAGAAAGCTACGTTCTAACTATCTGACTAGAGACATAGCCATGAGTTGATGTAAGAAAGCTACATTCTAACTATCTGACTAGAGACATAGCCATGAGTTGATGTAAGAAAGCTACGTTCTAACTATCTGACTAGAGACATAGCCATGAGTTGATGTAAGAAAGCTACATTCTAACTATCTGACTAGAGACATAGCCATGAGTTGATGTAAGAAAGCTACATTCTAACTATCTGACTAGAGACATAGCCATGAGTTGATGTAAGAAAGCTACATTCTAACTATTTGACTAGAGACGCAACACATGAAGCAACACTAGAGTGTGTGCATAAGGTAGTAGTTTTGGAATTGTTAGCTAGATTACTTGTTGGTTATCACTGCATTGTCGGAACTAGAAGCACAAGCATTTCGCTACACTCGCATTAACATCTGCTAACCATGTGTATGTGACAAATACAATTTGATTTGATTTGATTTAGAGAGAAATACACATTAGACCTCCCCCTGCAGCACTATAACCAGGCCGTACCAGTCAGCAGTGGAGACAGTGTAGTAGACAGGTGGTCTGATGGCTGAGCGGTCACTGAAGGAGGAGATGTCCCCCAGACCAGCAGCCCCCATGTTGTTAAAGACCAGCCAGTCTCCAGGGCTGAGCTCAGGCAGCAGGCAGTGGTCTACCAGCTGGTCTAGGCTGTCACATGATGGACCCCACAGGCTGCTGGAGAACATTGGCTCCTCAGCCCTCGACCCCCTCTGTGGAAGGAGAGGTTAAGATTACACACACGGTCTTTGAACAGGTGAGGCATATCAAACTATGTGTTCAGCAAATGATAGAGACTCCACTCACTGTCATCTACGGAGGCTTCTAGACCCACTGTCATCTACAGAGGCTTCTAGACCCACTGTCATCTACGGAGGCTTCTAGACCCACTGTCATCTACGGAGGCTTCTAGACCCACTGTCATCTACGCTTCTAGACCCACTGTCATCTACGGAGGCTTCTAGACCCACTGTCATCTACGGAGGCTTCTAGACCCACTGTCATCTACGGAGGCTTCTAGACCCACTGTCATCTACGGAGGCTTCTAGACCCACTGTCATCTACGGAGGCTTCTAGACCCACTGTCATCTACGGAGGCTTCTAGACCCACTGTCATCTTCTAGACGGAGGCTTCTAGACCCACTGTCATCTACGGAGGCTTCTAGACCCACTGTCATCTACGGAGGCTTCTAGACCCATCTGTCATCATCTACGGAGGCTTCTAGACCCACTGTCATCTACGGAGGCTTCTAGACCCACTGTCATCTACGGAGGCTTCTAGACCCACTGTCATCTACGGAGGCTTCTAGACCCACTGTCATCTACGGAGGCTTCTAGACCCACTGTCATCTACGGAGGCTTCTAGACCCACTGTCATCTACGGAGGCTTCTAGACCCACTGTCATCTACGGAGGCTTCTAGACCCACTGTCATCTACGGAGGCTTCTAGACCCACTGTCATCTACGGAGGCTTCTAGACCCACTGTCATCTACGGAGGCTTCTAGACCCACTGTCATCTACGGAGGCTTCTAGACCCACTGTCATCTACGGAGGCTTCTAGACCCACTGTCATCTACGGAGGCTTCTAGACCCACTGTCATCTACGGAGGCTTCTAGACCCACTGTCATCTACGTCATCATCTACGGAGGCTTCTAGACCCACTGTCATCTACGGAGGCTTCTAGACCCACTGTCATCTACGGAGGCTTCTAGACCCACTGTCACTGTCTTCTAGACCCACTGTCATCTACGAGGCTTCTAGACCCACTGTCATCTAGGCTTCTAGAGGTCATCTACGGAGGCTCTAGACCCACTGTCATCTACGGAGGCTTCTAGACCCACTGTCATCTACGGAGGCTTCTAGACCCACTGTCATCCCAGGCTTCTGTCCACTGTCATCTACGGAGGCTTCTAGACCCACTGTCATCTACGGAGGCTTCTAGACCCACTGTCATCTACGGAGGCTTCTAGACCCACTGTCATCTACGGAGGCTTCTAGACCCACTGTCATCTACGGAGGCTTCTAGACCCACTGTCATCTACGGAGGCTTCTAGACCCACTGTCATCTACGGAGGCTTCTAGACCCACTGTCATCTACGGAGGCTTCTTAACCTGTCATCTACGAGGCTTCATCTACGGAGGCTTCTAGACCCACTGTCATCTTCTAGTCATCTGTCATCTACGAGGCTTCTAGACCCACTGTCATCTACGGAGGCTTCTAGACCCACTGTCATCTACGGAGGCTTCTAGACCCACTGTCATCTACGGAGGCTTCTAGACCCACTGTCATCTACGGAGGCTTCTAGACCCACTGTCATCTACGGAGGCTTCTAGACCCACTGTCATCTACGGAGGCTTCTAGACCCACTGTCATCTACGGAGGCTTCTAGACCCACTGTCATCTACGGAGGCTTCTAGACCCACTGTCATCTACGGAGGCTTCTAGACCCACTGTCATCTACGGAGGCTTCTAGACCCTGTCATCTACGGAGGCTTCTAGACCCACTGTCATCTACGGAGGCTTCTAGACCCACTGTCATCTACGGAGGCTTCTAGACCCACTGTCATCTACGGAGGCTTCTAGACCCACTGTCATCTACGGAGGCTTCTAGACCCACTGTCATCTACGAGGCTTCTAGACCCACTGTCATCTACGGAGGCTTCTAGACCCACTGTCATCTACGGAGGCTTCTAGACCCACTGTCATCTACGGAGACCCACTGTCATCTACAGAGGCTTCTAGACCCACTGTCATCTACGGAGGCTTCTAGACCCACTGTCATCTACGAGGCTTCTAGACCCACTGTCATCTACAGAGGCTTCTAGACCCACTGTCATCTACGGAGGCTTCTAGACCCACTGTCATCTACGGAGGCTTCTAGACCCACTGTCATCTACGAGGCTTCTAGACCCACTGTCATCTACGGAGGCTTCTAGACCCACTGTCATCTACGGAGGCTTCTAGACCCACTGTCATCTACTTCTTGACCCACTGAGGCTTCTAGACCCACTGTCATCTACGGAGGCTTCTTCTAGACCCACTGTCATCTACGGAGGCTTCTAGACCCACTGTCATCTACGGAGGCTTCTAGACCCACTGTCATCTACGGAGGCTTCTAGACCCACTGTCATCTATTCTAGACCCACTGTCATCTACGTCATCTACGGAGGCTTCTAGACCCACTGTCATCTTCTAGACCCACTGTCATCTACGGAGGCTTCTAGACCCACTGTCATCTACATTCTAGACCCACTGTCATCTACGAGGCTTCTAGACCCACTGTCATCTACGGAGGCTTCTAGACCCACTGTCATCTACGAGGCTTCTAGACCCACTGTCATCTACGGAGGCTTCTAGACCCACTGTCATCTACGGAGGCTTCTAGACCCACTGTCATCTACGGAGGCTTCTAGACCCACTGTCATCTACGGAGGCTTCTAGACCCACTGTCATCTACGGAGGCTTCTAGACCCACTGTCATCTACGGAGGACCCACTGTCATCTACGGAGGCTTCCCCACTGTCATCTACGGAGGCTTCTAGACCCACTGTCATCTACGGAGGCTTCTAGACCCACTGTCATCTACGGAGGTCATCTACAGAGGCTTCTAGACCCACTGTCATCTACGGAGGCTTCATCTAGACCCACTGTCATCTACGGAGGCTTCTAGACCCACTGTCATCTGTTCTAGACCCACTGTCATCTACGGAGGCTTCTAGACCCACTGTCATCTACGGAGGCTTCTAGACCCACTGTCATCTACGGAGGCTTCTAGACCCACTGTCATCTACGGAGGCTTCTAGACCCACTGTCATCTACGGAGGCTTCTAGACCCACTGTCATCTACGGAGGCTTCTAGACCCACTGTCATCTACGGAGGCTTCTAGACCCACTGTCATCTACGGAGGCTTCTAGACCCACTGTCATCTACGGAGGCTTCTAGACCCACTGTCATCTACAGAGGCTTCTAGACCCACTGTCATCTGTCATCATCTACAGAGGCTTCTAGACCCACTGTCATCTACAGAGGCTTCTAGACCCACTGTCATCTACAGAGGCTTCTAGACCCACTGTCATCTACAGAGGCTTCTAGGCCCACTGTCATCTACAGAGGCTTCTAGACCCACTGTCATCTACAGAGGCTTCTAGACCCACTGTCATCTACGGAGGCTTCTAGACCCACTGTCATCTACGGAGGCTTCTAGACCCACTGTCATCTACGGAGGCTTCTAGACCCACTGTCATCTACGGAGGCTTCTAGACCCACTGTCATCTGTCATCCACTGTCATCTACGGAGGCTTCTAGACCCACTGTCATCTACGGAGGCTTCTAGACCCACTGTCATCTACGGAGGCTTCTAGACCCACTGTCATCTACGGAGGCTTCTAGACCCACTGTCATCTACGGAGGCTTCTAGACCCACTGTCATCTACGGAGGCTTCTAGACCCACATCTACTGATCTACCTTCTAGACCCACTGTCATCTACGGAGGCTTCTAGACCCACTGTCATCTACGGAGGCTTCTAGACCCACTGTCATCTACAGAGGCTTCTAGACCCACTGTCATCTACAGAGGCTTCTAGACCCACTGTCATCTACGGAGGCTTCTAGACCCACTGTCATCTACGGAGGCTTCTAGACCCACTGTCATCTACGGAGGCTTCTAGACCCACTGTCATCTACGGAGGCTTCTAGACCCACTGTCATCTACGGAGGCTTCTAGACCCACTGTCATCTACGGAGGCTTCTAGACCCACTGTCATCTACGGAGGCTTCTAGACCCACTGTCATCTACGGAGGCTTCTTAACCCACTGCCATCTTACGGTTCTAGGTGGCTTATTAAGCCTGGTTTGCAGTGCAACACGTTTAGGATAGTGTGTTGATATCCCAAATATTCAAAGAAAATGGGAGTATATAAAATACACATATTTTTTGTTCAGATTTAAGTTGATTAAAATACTCGTTAACTTCTTGGTGACAGGAGGCAGTATTTTCACGTCCGGATGAAATGCATGCCCAAATTCAACTGCCTGCTACTCATCCCCAGAATATAAGATATGCATCGTATTAGTAGATTTGGATAGAAAACACTCTGAAGTTTCTAAAACTGTTTTAATCATGTCTGTGAGTATAACAGAACTTATTTAGCAGGCGAAACCCAGAGGACAAACCACTCAGATTGTTTGTTTTGAGTTCACCCTCTTTTCAATGGGTTTTCATTGGGAATCCAGATTTCTAAGGGACCTTCTTGCAGTTCCTATCGCTTCCACTGGATGTCACCAGTCTTTATAAATTGGTTGAAGTTAATCCTTTGTGTAATGAAGAAGTACAACCATCTTGAACGAGGGTCACTTGTAGTGTACTGTTAGATAGAGGCGCGTGACCAGAAAGCTACAGTTTGTTGTCCTCCTGTATTGAACACAGATCATCCAGTCTTCAATTTTATAGATTATTTACGTAAAAAAATACCTAAAGTTGTATTACAAAAGTAGTTTGAAATGTTTTGGCAAAGTTTACAGGTAACTTTTGGAGATATTTTATTGTCAAGTTGGAACCGGTGTTTTTCTGGATCTAACGCGCCAAATAAGTGGACATTTTGGATATATATATATATATCGATGGAATTAACCGAACAAAAGGACCATTTGTGATGTTTATGGGACATATTGGAGTCCCAACAAAAGAAGCTCGTCAAAGGTAAGGCATGAATTATATTTTTATTTCTGCGTTTTGTTTCTTGCTTGCAGGGTTGAAATATGCTTTTCTCTCTCTCTGTTTACGGAGTTGCTATCCTCAGATAATAGCATCGTTTGCTTTCGCCGAAAAGCCTTTTTGAAATCTGACATGACGTCTGGATTCACAACTAGTGTAGCTTTAGATTTAATTTGCTATCTTGCATGTGTGATTTAATGAAAGTTTGATTTTTATAGTAATTTATTTTGAATTTGGCGGCTCTGCATTTTCCCTGGCTTTTGGCCTTATCCCAGAGAGGTTAATCATATTATATACAGAGCATTCAGAAAGTATTCAAACCTTCACTTTTTCCATATTTACTTTGACAATGTTAGAATAATGCTGTAATGTAACAATCTACACACAAAACCCCTTAATAAATGCAAATGTTTTTTTTTTTTTTTAGAAATACCTTATTTAAATAAGTATTCAGACCCTTTGCTAAGAGACTCGAAATTGAGCTCAGGTGCCTCCCTGTTCCAATTGATCATCCTTGAGATGTTTCTACAACTTGATTGTAAATGTGGCATTTCAGTTTAATTTGTTATAAATGAGCAAAAATGCCCCAAAAAACATGTTTTTGCTTTGTCACGATGTGTAGATTGAGGGGGGGGGTAAAAACAATTTAATAAATTTTAGAGTACGGCCGTAAAGTAACAAAACTTGGGAAAAGTGAAGGGGTGTACATAGGTATTCAGACCCTTTACTCAGTACTTTGTTGGAGCACTTTGGGCAGCGATTACAGCCTTGGGTATGACGCTACAAGCTTGGCATACCTGTATTTGGGGAGTTTCTCCCATTCTTCTCTGCAGATCCTTTCAAGCTCTGTGAAGGATGCTCAGCTTGTGTGCAGTAAGGCAAGAAACAGCGCAAGCCTTTCCTTTGCGACTTTTCCAAATCATAAGTCTCACACCTCATGGAGCCTAGCCCATAGGCTCTACACCGATTGTAAAGCTTAACTGGCATACATAAGCAGCTCCCTGAAAAGCATTCCAGGTGAATCTGGTTGAGAGAATGCCAAGAGTGTGCAATGTAGAACATTGTAAGAATAAAGAAAAACCCTTGAATGAGTAGATGTGCCCAAACTGTTGACCGGTAGTGTATATGCCACGCAATTCTAAGCTAATCTTGTCTGCTAAATGAACTAGTCTAGCCCACAGCCATATCAGGGCATAACGTAAGGACAATTCTGATTTATACTATTCTGTTCTTCTGAAGTAGACTACATTTTCTTCATGTTTCTTTAGACCGGTCTAAAATAAATCATGGATTTATTGTGAAGGTGTAGGCTATATTATATGGATGTATTTATTTTTAAACTGTAGATGTTCCCAAAGGTCTGCATCAGTGGCTTGTAGGCTGTGTGGAAGCCAGGAGATGCTGTATGTGTTTATGTTAATTAACGGTCAATTACCGTGAGACCGACAAGTTATTTGCCTGACAAAATGTCATGACAGCCACAGCCCAACCTGTACCTTCATAATACACAGTAGGGGGAGACTGGAGTGCTACTTTCACGATGAATAGTAATGATCAGCTTATTTGAATTACTTTAGGGGAGATAAATCTAATGACATTTTACAAAATAAATGCAAAATTTGTAAGGGAAATTCATTCAAATTGATTATTTAAGAGGTGGGTTTATTTGGCACACCGATGGGCTTAATGGGTACAGCTGCTACTGACCTCGTCTCCTCTGATGAGGACCCGGGCCAGCTGCTACTGACCTCGTCTCCTCTGATGAGGACCCGGGCCGGCCAGCTGCTACTGACCTCGTCTCCTCTGATGAGGACCCGGGCCAGCTGCTACTGACCTTGTGCACAGCCGGGGCAGGGATGGTGCTTCCTAGCAGCTTGCTGGAGAAAGACCCGTAGACGCCATCGTTCAGGTAGTACAGGAACTCTGGCTCGTCATCTGGGGTCAGCTCATCTGATGGATGAGGAGATAGACAGGGATGTTTCAAAACCATGTACACCAACAAAGAGACCACAGTATACCGTAGTCCCCTTAGTGGGTTCATTAATGTTCTGCAGTAGTACAGGAACTCTGTAGTCCCAGCTTCTGATGGATGAGGTTCAGGGATGTTTCAAAACCATGTTCTGAGACAGTATACCGTAGTCCCCTTAGTGGGTTCATTAATGTTCTGCAGTATACCGTAGTCCCCTTAGTGGGTTCATTAATGTTCTGCAGTATACCGTAGTCCCCTTAGTGGGTTCATTAATGTTCTGCAGTATACCGTAGTCCCCTTAGTGGGTTCATTAATGTTCTGCAGTATACCGTAGTCCCCTTAGTGGGTTCATTAATGTTCTGCAGTATACCGTAGTCCCCTTAGTGGGTTCATTAATGTTCTGCAGTATACCGTAGTCCCCTTAGTGGGTTCATTAATGTTCTGCAGTATACCGTAGTCCCCTTAGTGGGTTCATTAATGTTCTGCAGTATACCGTAGTCCCCTTAGTGGGTTCATTAATGTTCTGCAGTATACCGTAGTCCCCTTAGTGGGTTCATTAATGTTCTGCAGTATACCGTAGTCCCCTTAGTGGGTTCATTAATGTTCTGCAGTATACCGTAGTCCCCTTAGTGGGTTCATTAATGTTCTGCAGTATACCGTATTCCCCTTAGTGGGTTCATTAATGTTCTGCAGTATACCGTATTCCCCTTAGTGGGTTCATTAATGTTCTGCAGTATACCGTATTCCCCTTAGTGGGTTCATTAATGTTCTGCAGTATACCGTAGTCCCCTTAGTGGGTTCATTAATGTTCTGCAGTATACCGTAGTCCCCTTAGTGGGTTCATTAATGTTCTGCAGTATTAGTGGGTTCATTAATGTTCTGTATACCGTAGTCCCCTTAGTGGGTTCATTGTAATGTTCTGCAGTATACCGTAGTCCCCTTAGTGGGTTCATTGTAATGTTCTGCAGTATACCGTAGTCCCCTTAGTGGGTTCATTAATGTTCTGCAGTATACCGTAGTCCCCTTAGTGGGTTCATTAATGTTCTGCAGTATACCGTAGTCCCCTTAGTGGGTTCATTAATGTTCTGCAGTATACCGTAGTCCCCTTAGTGGGTTCATTAATGTTCTGCAGTATACCGTATTCCCCTTAGTGGGTTCATTAATGTTCTGCAGTATACCGTAGTCCCCTTAGTGGGTTCATTAATGTTCTGCAGTATACCGTAGTCCCCTTAGTGGGTTCATTAATGTTCTGCAGTATACCGTATTCCCCATAGTGAGTTCATTGTAATGTTCTGCAACATCCACCTGTACAAAGATATTCTCTAACATGGGGCGGCAGGGTAGCCTAGTGGTTAGAGGGGAGGGGCGGCAGGGTAGCCTAGTGGTTAGAGGGGAGGGGCGGCAGGGTAGCCTAGTGGTTAGAGTGGAGGGGCGGCAGGGTAGCCTAGTGGTTAGAGGGAGGGGCGGCAGGGTAGCCTAGTGGTTAGAGGGAGGGGCGGCAGGGTAGCCTAGTGGTTAGAGTGGAGGGGCGGCAGGGTAGCCTAGCGGTTAGAGGGAGGGGCGGCAGGGTAGCCTAGTGGTTAGAGTGGAGGGGCGGCAGGGTAGCCTAGTGGTTAGAGTGGAGGGGCGGCAGCGTAGCCTAGTGGTTAGAGGGGAGGGGCGGCAGGGTAGCCTAGTGGTTAGAGTGGAGGGGCGGCAGGGTAGCCTAGTGGTTAGAGTGGAGGGGCGGCAGGGTAGCCTAGTGGTTAGAGTGGAGGGGCGGCAGGGTAGCCTAGCGGTTAGAGTGGAGGGGCGGCAGGGTAGCCTAGTGGTTAGAGCGTTGGACTAGTAACCGGAAGGTTGCAAGTTCAAATCCCCGAGGTACAAATCTGTCGTTCTGCCCCTGAACAGGCAGTTAACCCACTGTTCCTAGGCCGTCATTGAAAATAAGAATTTGTTCTTAACTGACTTGCCTAGTAAAATAAAGGTAAAATAAATAAACTAACATGGTGTGTGTGCTCTGTTATAGATATTTTCTCATCCCACAGAGAAATACTGTCTCCGTTCTATTCCATTAATTACATGGAAATGTGTGGCATATCCTAACTTCCCGAGACACCCTTAGAGGGCGGAGTCACGGCCAGGGTCTGTCATTATCAACAGCAATAGTATTGACGGCAGTAGTCAGTCAGCAGGCTCACCCCGAGCCAGGCCGTTCCAGTCCCGGGCCACAACCTTCTTGCCGATGACATTGACAGCCAGAGTGAAGGCAGAGGAGACGTAGTAGCTACCAGGCTGAGCGATGACCTGCACTCCAGACAGAGTGGGGAAGTAGGCATCCAGCAGCAGTCCTACGGTGGTATGAACCTACAGAGAGGAAGTCAGTTGAGTAATGCCTGTGTGCAAAAAAAACACCATTATATTCCCTCTATAGTGCACTATGTATTACCAGGGCCCATTAGGAAAACGTACAATCTGTTTGTTTTGGTAAGTAATACCATGTGATGAGAGGTATCACATACCTGTTTGAGCTGAAACTCTGAGCCAGAGAATCCACCACCAATATCCAGGATGCTCATGTTGAACCCCAACTCCGCCTAATCAGGAAAGAGACAGAACAATTTAAAGAGCAAAAAAAAAGGACGGGGGGGCACACGGGGAAATCAGGCCTGAGAAGTAGATATTGAACACTTACAGGATTGTCTATGGACATAAACGTCTCACGTGTGAGTTCCAAATATTCAGCTGCCCCCCCCCAGATGGAGTGGTCAGAATGCACTGATTGTTACACAACAGGTTAACCTGCCCTCCAACCAAGGCACTCTGCCTGCTAACTATCTGTATGTGGTCCTCTCTACCTTCCGTACCAACACGGCATTCCGCCTTCCGTACCAACACGGCATTCCGCCTTCCGTACCAACACGGCATTCCGCCTTCCGTACCAACACGGCATTCCTAAAGTTCTCAGACCTTTGACTTTTCCCCACATTTTGTTGAGTTACAGCCCCCTGTTCTAAAATGGATTAAATCACTTTCCCCCCTCAATCTACACACAATACCTCATAATGACAAATCTTAGCAAATGTATTAAAAAAATACTACTACTAATAATAATATCACATAGTATTGAGTGAAGGGTCTGAATGCCTGTTGAAGCACCTTTGTCAGTGACTACAGCCTTGAGTCTTCTTGGGTATGACACCACAAGCTTGGCACACCTGTATTTAGGGAGTTTCTCCCATTCTTCTCTGCAGATCATCTCAAGCCCTGTCAGGTTGGATGGGGAGCGTTGCTTCTACCATGTTGGTGATCAGGCTCCTGTTGATGTCAGCTAACTTTATGGTGTTGGAGACATGCTTTGCCAGGCAGTCGTGGGTGAACAGAGCACAGGAAAGGGCTGAGCACGCACCCCTGAGGAGCCCCAGCGTTGAGGATCAGCGTGGCAGATGTGTTGTTGCCTACCCTTAACCACCTGGGGGTGGCCCGTCAGGAAGTACAGGATCCAGCTGCAGAGGGAGGTGTTTAGTCCCAGAGTCCTTAGCTTAGTGATAAGCTTTGAGGGCACTATGGTGTTGAACGCTGAGCTGTAGTCAATGAACAGCATTCTCACACAGGTGTTGCTTTTGTCCAGGTGGGAAAGGGCAGTGTGAAGTGCAGTAGAGATTGCATCATCTGTGGATCTGATGGGGCGGTATGCAGATTGGAGTGGGTCTAGGGTTTCTGGGATGATGGTGTTGATGTCAGCCATGACCAGCCTTTCAAAATACTTCATGGCTATAGATGTGAGTGCTACAGGTCGGTAGTAATTTAGGCAGGTTACCTTAGTGTTCTTGGGCACAGGGACTATGGTGGTCTGCTTGAAACATGTTAGTATTACAGACTCAGTCAGGGACAGGTTGAAAATGTCAGTGAAGACACTTGCCAGTTGGTCAGCAGTACACGTCCTGGTAATCCATCTGGCCTTGCGAATGTTGACCTGTTTAAAGGTCTTACTCACGTCGGCTACGGAGAGCGTGATCACACAGTCGTCCGGAAGAGCTGGTGCTCTCATGCATGCTTCAGGGTTGCATGCCTCAAAGAGAGCACAAAAAAGCATTTTGCTCGTCTGGTATCTCGTGTCACTGGGTAGCTCGCGGCTGGGTTTCTCTTTGTAGTCCGTAATAGTTTTCAAGCCCTGCCACATCCGACGAGCATCAGAGTAGGTGTAGTAGGATTAAATCAGTAAAAAAAAAAAACCTTGACCCCTTTTCCCTCCACTATTTCATTGTATCCAATTGTCTCATTGCTGCAACTCCCGTACAGACTCGGGAGAGGCAAAGGTCAAGAGCCACGCTTCCTCAAAAAACACGACCTAACTAAGCCGCACTGCTTCTTGACACAATGCCAGCTTAACCCGGAAGCCAGCCACACCTGGCGACCATGTAGGCGCGCATGCACCCAGCCCGCAACAGAAGTCGCTAGTGCGCGATGGGACAAGGACATCGCTGCCGGCCAAACACTCCCCAAACCCAGACGACGCTGGGCCAATTGTGCGCCGCACCATGGGTCTCCCGGACGTGGCCAGCTGCGGGATTTATTATAAGAGTCCGGATTAGTGTCCAGCGCAGGCGTTGCCTGTAGCTGTAACGGTAGGCGTTGCCTGTAACGGTAGACGTTGCCTGTATCGGTAGACGCGGGCGTTGCCCTGTAACGGTAGACGTTGCCCGTAACGGTAGGCGTTGCCCGTAACGGTAGGCGCGGGCGTTGCCCTGTAACGGTAGACGCGGGCGTTGCCCTGTAACGGTAGACGTTGCCCTGTAACGGTAGACGTTGCCCTGTAACGGTAGACGTTGCCCTGTAACGGTAGACGTTGCCCTGTAACGGTAGACGTTGCCCGTAACGGTAGACGTTGCCCTGTAACGGTAGACGTTGCCCGTAACGGTAGACGCGGGCGTTGCCCGTAACGGTAGACGTTGCCCTGTAACGGTAGACGCTGCCCTGTAACGGTAGACGTTGCCTGTAACGGTAGACGTTGCCCTGTAACGGTAGACGTTGCCTGTAACGGTAGACGTTGCCCTGTAACGGTAGACGTTGCCCTGTAACGGTAGACGTTGCCCTGTAACGGTAGACGTTGCCCTGTAACGGTAGACGTTGCCCTGTAACGGTAGACGTTGCCCTGTAACGGTAGACGCTGCCTGTAACGGTAGACGTTGCCCTGTAACGGTAGACGCGTTGCCCTGTAACGGTAGGCGTTGCCCTGTAACGGTAGACGTTGCCCTGTAACGGTAGACGTTGCCCTGTAACGGTAGGCGTTGCCTGTAACGGTAGACGTTGCCCTGTAACGGTAGACGTTGCCCTGTAACGGTAGACGTTGCCCTGTAACGGTAGACGTTGCCCTGTAACGGTAGGCGTTGCCCTGTAACGGTAGGCGTTGCCCTGTAACGGTAGACGTTGCCCTGTAACGGTAGACGCGGGCGTTGCCTGTAACGGTAGACGCGGGCGTTGCCTGTAACGGTAGACGCGGGCGTTGCCTGTAACGGTAGACGTTGCCCTGTAACGGTAGACGCTGCCTGTAACGGTAGACGCGGGCGTTGCCCGTAACGGTAGACGCGGGCGTTGCCCGTAACGGCGGGCGCTGCCCGTAACGGTAGACGCTGCCCGTAACGGTAGACGTTGCCCTGTAACGGTAGACGCGTTGCCCTGTAACGGTAGACGTTGCCCTGTAACGGTAGACGTTGCCCTGTAACGGTAGACGTTGCCCTGTAACGGTAGACGCGGGCGTTGCCTGTAACGGTAGACGTTGCCCTGTAACGGTAGACGCTGCCTGTAACGGTAGACGCGGGCGTTGCCTGTAACGGTAGGCGTTGCCCTGTAACGGTAGACGTTGCCCTGTAACGGTAGACGTTGCCCTGTAACGGTAGACGTTGCCCTGTAACGTAGGCGTTGCCTGTAACGGCAGGCGTTGCCCTGTAACGGCAGGCGTTGCCTGTAACGGTAGGCGTTGCCCTGTAACGGCAGGCGTTGCCCTGTAACGGCAGGCGTTGCCTGTAACGGCAGGCGTTGCCTGTAACGGCAGGCGTTGCCTGTAACTGTAACGGCAGGCGTTGCCTGTAACGGCAGGCGTTGCCCTGTAACGGTAGACGTTGCCTGTAACGGTAGACGTTGCCCTGTAACGGTAGACGTTGCCCTGTAACGGTAGACGTTGCCCTGTAACGGTAGACGTTGCCCTGTAACGGTAGACGTTGCCCTGTAACGGTAGACGTTGCCCTGTAACGGTAGACGTTGCCCTGTAACGGTAGACGTTGCCCTGTAACGGTAGATGCGGGCGTTGCCTGTAACGGTAGGCGTTGCCTGTAACGGTAGATGCGGGCGTTGCCTGTAACGGTAGGCGTTGCCTGTAACGGTAGATGCGGGCGTTGCCTGTAACGGTAGGCGTTGCCTGTAACGGTAGGCGTTGCCTGTAACGGTGGCGTTGCCTGTAGCGGTAGACGTTGCCCTGTAACGGTAGGCGTTGCCTGTAACGGTAGATGACATCCCCTTCAACATGCAGAACCATAAAGGAGCTGGATGCTCGCCAACATATTTAGTTATTGTCCTGGTTGGCCCTTTAACCTTCCTGATCAGAGGACAACCTAGACAGACTTCATTCATAACCACCCCACCTGACCGTGTAAACTAACCCCCTTAATACCCAGTAATAAGCTCCCATTTCACCCACCTGACCGTGTAAACTAACCCCCTTAATACCCAGTAATAAGCTCCCATTTCACCCACCTGACCGTGTAAACTAACCCCCTGAATACCCAGTAATAAGCTCCCATTTCACCCACCTGAATACCGTAATAAGCTCCCATTTCACCCACCTGACCGTGTAAACTAACCCCCTGAATACCCAGTAATAAGCTCCCATTTCACCCACCTGACCGTGTAAACTAACCCCCTGAATACCCAGTAATAAGCTCCCATTTCACCCACCTGACCGTGTAAACTAAACCCCTTTAATACCCAGTAATAAGCTCCTCCACTCACACCCATGTCAAACACACAGCGGGCATCCGACAGCGCGTGGGTGTAGGCCTGCAGGTCCTTGCAGGAGCTGGGAATGTGAAACCTGAAGACACAACCAAAGACAATTGTAATTACTGCACTAACAGTAATAACTAGGTTTCTAACATACGATTGTAAGGACTAGGAAGATGCTAAATCATGGTAGCTACTGCCTGAAGAAGAAGTAAACAGTTAAATGTGTCACTACAGCCCAACAGGTAACTCCAGGTCAAATTAATTTGACCTAAAACATGTAGATTGGATGAACCAACCCTTTAAAAATCACTACAATGGACAAAGCGCGACTTGTGATGGTCACCATTTAACAGCATCCAGCTACACGATGAAAGGTGTGTACTTACGTAACTCCCACCACCTGCAACCCCAGGTCCTTGGCAGCCTCCAGCAGGTGTCTACAGCTCTTCAGAGAACAGCCAAACTCCATGCTGGTCTCTGCTGCCTGGGCCCACGTAGTTACCTGAACCAGCAGCCTGGGAGAAGATGAGGAACAGAACAAGGCACACTTTATTCACTAAGGACATTTACATTGTCCCAGGAATCTGACCTGTGGTGCTGACAAAAACAAATACAATGTACAGAAGATTTACACCATCTACAAAAATTAATTAGTGACTGGTTTCTCCCATAGTTCACAGAGCCCCGACACGGTCCTCTCGCCCATAGTTCAGAGAGCCCCGACACGGTCCTCTCGCCCATAGTTCAGAGAGCCCCGACACGGTCCTCTCGCCCATAGTTCACAGAGCCCCGACACGGTCCTCTCGCCCATAGTTCACAGAGCCCCGACACGGTCCTCTCGCCCATAGTTCACAGAGCCCCGACACGGTCCTCTCGCCCATAGTTCACAGAGCCCCGACACGGTCCTCTCGCCCATAGTTCACAGAGCCCCGACACGGTCCTCTCGCCCATAGTTCACAGAGCCCCGACACGGTCCTCTCGCCCATAGTTCACAGAGCCCCGACACGGTCCTCTCGCCCATAGTTCACAGAGCCCCGACACGGTCCTCTCGCCCATAGTTCACAGAGCCCCGACACGGTCCTCTCGCCCATAGTTCACAGAGCCCCGACACGGTCCTCTCGCCCATAGTTCACAGAGCCCCGACACGGTCCTCTCGCCCATAGTTCACAGAGCCCCGACACGGTCCTCTCGCCCATAGTTCACAGAGCCCCGACACGGTCCTCTCGCCCATAGTTCACAGAGCCCCGACACGGTCCTCTCGCCCATAGTTCACAGAGCCCCGACACGGTCCTCTCGCCCATAGTTCACAGAGCCCCGACACGGTCCTCTCGCCCATAGTTCACAGAGCCCCGACACGGTCCTCTCGCCCATAGTTCAGAGCCCCGACACGGTCCTCTCGCCCATAGTTCACAGAGACCCGACACGGTCCTCTCGCCCATAGTTCACAGAGCCCCGACACGGTCCTCTCGCCCATAGTTCACAGAGCCCCGACACGGTCCTCTCGCCCATAGTTCACAGAGCCCCGACACGGTCCTCTCGCCCATAGTTCACAGAGCCCCGACACGGTCCTCTCGCCCATAGTTCAGAGCCCCGACACGGTCCTCTCGCCCATAGTTCACAGAGCCCCGACACGGTCCTCTCGCCCATAGTTCACAGAGCCCCGACACGGTCCTCTCGCCCCTAGTTCAGAGCCCCGACACGGTCCTCTCGCCCCTAGTTCACAGAGACCCGACACGGTCCTCTCGCCCCTAGTTCACAGAGACCCGACACGGTCCTCTCGCCCATAGTTCACAGAGACCCGACACGGTCCTCTCGCCCATAGTTCACAGAGCCCCGACACGGTCCTCTCGCCCCTAGTTCACAGAGACCCGACACGGTCCTCTCGCCCATAGTTCAGAGCCCCGACACGGTCCTCTCGCCCATAGTTCACAGAGACCCGACACGGTCCTCTCGCCCATAGTTCAGAGCCCCGACACGGTCCTCTCACCCATAGTTCACAGAGCCCCGACACGGTCCTCTCGCCCATAGTTCACAGAGCCCCGACACGGTCCTCTCGCCCATAGTTCACAGAGCCCCGACACGGTCCTCTCGCCCATAGTTCACAGAGCCCCGACACGGTCCTCTCGCCCATAGTTCACAGAGCCCCGACACGGTCCTCTCGCCCATAGTTCACAGAGCCCCGACACGGTCCTCTCGCCCATAGTTCACAGAGCCCCGACACGGTCCTCTCGCCCATAGTTCACAGAGCCCCGACACGGTCCTCTCGCCCATAGTTCACAGAGCCCCGACACGGTCCTCTCGCCCATAGTTCACAGAGCCCTGACACGGTCATTTCAGTATGTGATACTGATAAATAAAATAAAAAGTGTGAAGGATCTTTTTTTCCTTTTGAATTACTTCAACTTTTCCCAGTTAACTATAAACCAAGAAACACCTAGATGTGCAATTGCCTTTTAGACTCTGGTCCGCGCGGGCACCTACCTGGCTCTGGGGTGAGAACGGGCACCTACCTGGCTCTGGGGTGAGAACGGGCACCTACCTGGCTCTGGGGTGAGAACGGGCACCTACCTGGCTCTGGGGTGAGAAAATAAAATAAAAAGGGCACCTACCTGGCTCTGGGGTGAGAAAACGGGCACCTACCTGGCTCTGGGGTGAGAACGGGCACCTACCTGGCTCTGGGGTGAGAACGGGCACCTACCTGGCTCTGGGGTGAGAACAGGCACCTACCTGGCTCTGGGGTGAGAACGGGCACCTACCTGGCTCTGGGGTGAGAACGGGCACCTACCTGGCTCTGGGGTGAGAACGGGCACCTACCTGGCTCTGGGGTGAGAACGGGCACCTACCTGGCTCTGGGGTGAGAACGGGCTCCTACCTGGCTCTGGGGTGAGAACGGGCTATCTTGTAGAGTTCCGTCTCGCTGTCGCACACCAAGAGGTCGACGCCATTCTTGGCTGCGTGTTTGATGTGGGACAGCTGTTTGCAAACTCCAGAGAAGATGATGTTGTCAGGGGGCACGCCGTGGTCCAACACCAGACTGACTTCAGCCTGAGACAACACATCATAGACACATACGTTAGAACACAGGACACACAGGTTCCACTTTAGGAAACGGTTCCCGGTGTAGTTAAAATAAAATGTTATTCGTCACGAGTCGAAAAACAACCGGTGTAGACCTAACCACGACGTGCTTATTTACAGAGTCAATGTGGAGGCTATATGCAGGGGGTACCGGTACAGAGTCAATGTGGAGGCTATATACAGGGGGTACCGGTACAGAGTCAATGTGGAGGTTATATACAGGGAGTACCGGTACAGAGTCAATGTGGAGGCTATATACAGGGAGTACCGGTACAGAGTCAATGTGGAGGTTATATACAGGGAGTACCGGTACAGAGTCAATGTGGAGGCTATATACAGGGGGTACCGGTACTGAGTCAATGTGGAGGCTATATACAGGGGGTACCGGTACAGAGTCAATGTGGAGGCTATATACAGGGGGTACTGGTACAGAGTCAATGTGGAGGCTATATACAGGGGGTACCAGTAGAGTCAATGTGGAGGCTATATACAGGGAGTACCAGTACTGAGTCAATGTAGAGGCTATATACAGGGAGTACCAGTACAGAGTCAATGTGGAGGCTATATACAGGGGGTACCGGTACTGAGTCAATGTGGAGGCTATATACAGGGAGTACCGGTACTGAGTCAATGTAGAGGCTATATACAGGGAGTACCGGTACAGAGTCAATGTGGAGGTTATATACAGGGGGTACCGGTACAGAGTCAATGTGGAGGTTATATACAGGGAGTACCGGTACTGAGTCAATGTGGAGGCTATATACAGGGAGTACCGGTACAGAGTCAATGTGGAGGTTATATACAGGGAGTACCGGTACAGAGTCAATGTGGAGGTTATATACAGGGAGTACCGGTACAGAGTCAATGTAGAGGCTATATACAGGGGGTACCGGTACAGAGTCAATGTGGAGGTTATATACAGGGAGTACCGGTACAGAGTCAATGTGGAGGCTATATACAGGGGTACCGGTACAGAGTCAATGTGGAGGTTATATACAGGGAGTACCGGTACAGAGTCAATGTGGAGGCTATATACAGGGAGTACCGGTACAGAGTCAATGTGGAGGTTATATACAGGGGGTACCAGTACAGAGTCAATGTGGAGGTTATATACAGGGAGTACCAGTACAGAGTCAATGTGGAGGTTATATACAGGGAGTACCAGTACAGAGTCAATGTGGAGGTTATATACAGGGGTACCAGTACAGAGTCAATGTGGAGGCTATATACAGGGGTACCGGTACAGAGTCAATGTGGAGGCTATATACAGGGGTACCGGTACAGAGTCAATGTGGAGGCTATATACAGGGGGTACCGGTACTGAGTCAATGTGGAGGCTATATACAGGATGTACCGGTACAGAGTCAATGTGGAGGTTATATACAGGGAGTACCGGTACAGAGTCAATGTGGAGGCTATATACAGGGGGTACCGGTACAGAGTCAATGTGGAGGCTATATACAGGGGGTACCGGTACTGAGTCAATGTGGAGGCTATATACAGGATGTACCGGTACTGAGTCAATGTGGAGGCTATATACAGGGAGTACCGGTACTGAGTCAATGTGGAGGTTATATACAGGGAGTACCGGTACTGAGTCAATGTGGAGGTTATATACAGGGAGTACCGGTACAGAGTCAATGTGGAGGCTATATACAGGGTATTACGGTACAGAGTCAATGTGGAGGCTATATACAGGGGGTACCAGTACAGAGTCAATGTGGAGGCTATATACAGGGGGTACCAGTACAGAGTCAATGTAGAGGCTATATACAGGGGGTACAGAGTCAATGTGGGGGCTATATACAGGGGTACCAGTACAGAGTCAATGTGGAGGTTATATACAGGGGTACCAGTAGAGTCAATGTGGAGGCTATATACAGGGGTACCGGTACAGAGTCAATGTGGAGGCTATATGCAGGGGTACCGGTACAGAGTCAATGTGGAGGCTATATACAGGGGGTACCGGTACAGAGTCAATGTGGAGGCTATATACAGGGGGTACCAGTACAGAGTCAATGTGGAGGCTATATACAGGGGTACCAGTACAGAGTCAATGTGGAGGCTATATACAGGGGTACCGGTACAGAGTCAATATGGAGGCTATATACAGGGGTACCAGTACAGAGTCAATGTGGAGGCTATATACAGGGGGTACCAGTACAGAGTCAATGTAGAGGCTATATACAGGGGGTACAGAGTCAATGTGGGGGCTATATACAGGGGGTACAGGTACAGAGTCAATGTGTAGGCTATATACAGGGGGTACCAGTACAGAGTCAATGTGGAGGCTATATACAGGGTGTACCAGTACAGAGTCAATGTGGAGGCTATATACAGGGTGTACCAGTACAGAGTCAATGTAGAGGCTATATACAGGGGGTACCAGGACAGAGTCAATGTGGAGGCTATATACAGGGGTACCAGTACAGAGTCAATGTAGAGGCTATATCAGGGGTACCAGTACAGAGTCAATGTGGAGGCTATATACAGGGGTACCGGTACAGAGTCAATGTGGAGGCTATATACAGGGGGTACCGTACAGAGTCAATGGGGTACCGGAGTCAATGTGGAGGCTATATACAGGGGTACCAGTACAGAGTCAATGTGGAGGCTATATACAGGGGTACGTTGTACAGAGTCAATGTGGAGGCTATATACAGGGGTTGTCTCACCAGTACAGAGTCAATGTGGAGGCTATATACAGGGGTACCGGTACAGAGTCAATGTGGAGGCTATATACAGGGGGTACCGGTACAGAGTCAATGTGGAGGCTATATACAGGGGGTACCGGTACAGAGTCAATGTGGAGGCTATATACAGGGGGTACCGGTACAGAGTCAATGTGGAGGCTATATACAGGGGGTACCGGTACAGAGTCAATGTGGAGGCTATATACAGGGTGTTACGGTACAGAGTCAATGTGGAGGCTATATACAGGGGGTAAATTGTCTGGTGGCGATTTTTATGAATTGTTCAGCAGTCTAATGGCTTGGGGGTAGAAGCTGCTGACGAGCCGTTTGGTCCTAGACTTGGTGCTCCGGTACCGCTTGCCGTGCGGTAGCAGAGAAAACAATCCAGAAAACAGTCCAGAACTTGGGTGACTGGAGTCGTTGACAATTTTATGGGCTTTCCTCTGACACTGCCTGGTATACAGGTCCTGGATGGCAGGAAGCTTGTCCCCAGTGATGTACTGGGCTGTTTGCACTACCCTCTGTTGCGCCTTATGGTCAGATACCGAGCAGTTGCCACACCAGGCGGTGATGCAACCAGATGTGGGCACCGAGGAACTTGAAGCTCTCGACCCACTCCACTACAGCACCGTCGATGTGAATGGGGTTGTTTTCAGCCCTCCTTTTCCTAGTCCACAATCATCTCCTTTGGTCTTGAACACGTTGTTGAAGGAGGTTGTTGTCCTGGCAACACCCGGCCAGGTCGCTGACCTCCTCCCAAAAAGGTTGTCTCATCGTTGTCGGTAACACCGTTGAGTCGTGGGCAAACTTAATGATGGTGCTGGAGTCTTGCCTGGCCGTGCAGTCACGGGCGAACAGGGAGTACAGGAGGGGACTAAGTACACAACCCTGAGGGGCCCCCGTGTTGAGGGTGACGGATGTGTTATTACCTATCCTTTAGTGTTTGTGCTCCCACTGGCACAGAGAAAGCCGACAGAATGAAAAGGTATTCAAGAATGCCGTTAATGTTACTTGATTTATCATTTGTCTTAATAAAACAAAAGTGATAAAATACAATTTAAAAAAAAAGGTACCACTCACCTTGTCAGCACAGACGAAGCCGAGGCCGAGAGAGGCCAGGACCTCGATGACAACCGGGCTGCTGTTGGATTGGACCTGGTAGTAGGGCCTGATCTGGGGCATGGTGAGCTGCCACTGGACATGCTGTCTCATCAAGGACCCAAGGTCAGACACTACAAACACACTCTTTTCAGCCTGGGGAACACAAGAGCTAGTTATTACACACACAAACACAGGGTGGTTCCTCCCTCCATATATACACACACACAAAGAAGCGCTAGATATAATAAATATACACACACACACACACACCGAAAGACGAGCGGTAGTCACACACCGAAAGACGAGCGGTAGTCACACACACCGAAAGACGAGCGGTAGTCACACACACCGAAAGACGAGCGGTAGTCACACACACCGAAAGACGAGCGGTAGTCACACACACACCGAAAGACGAGCGGTAGTCACACACCGAAAGACGAGCGGTAGTCACACACACCGAAAGACGAGCGGTAGTCACACACACACCACAGAAAGACGAGCGGTAGTCACACACACACACAGAAAGACGAGCGGTAGTCACACACACACACACACCGAAAGACGAGCGGTAGTCACACACCGAAAGACGAGCGGTAGTCACACACACACACACACACACCGAAAGACAAGCGGTAGTCACACACACACAGAAAGACAAGCGGTAGTCACACACACACAGAAAGACAAGCGGTAGTCACACACACACAGAAAGACGAGCGGTAGTCACACACACACAGAAAGACGAGCGGTAGTCACACACACACAGAAAGACAAGCGGTAGTCACACACACACACCGAAAGACAAGCGGTAGTCACACACCGAAAGACGAGCGGTAGTCACACACACACACCGAAAGACAAGCGGTAGTCACACACCGAAAGACAAGCGGTAGTCACACACCGAAAGACGAGCGGTAGTCACACACACACACCGAAAGACAAGCGGTAGTCACACACACACACCGAAAGACAAGCGGTAGTCACACACCGAAAGACGAGCGGTAGTCACACACACACCGAAAGACGAGCGGTAGTCACACACACACCGAAAGACGAGCGGTAGTCACACACACACCGAAAGACGAGCGGTAGTCACACACACACCGAAAGACGAGCGGTAGTCACACACACACCGAAAGACGAGCGGTAGTCACACACACACCGAAAGACGAGCGGTAGTCACACACACACCGAAAGACGGGCGGTAGTCACACACACACCGAAAGACGAGCGGTAGTCACACACCGAAAGACGAGCGGTAGTCACACACCGAAAGACGAGCGGTAGTCACACACACACACACACCGAAAGACAAGCGGTAGTCACACACACACAGAAAGACAAGCGGTAGTCACACACACACAGAAAGACAAGCGGTAGTCACACACACACAGAAAGACGAGCGGTAGTCACACACACACACACACACACACCGAAAGACGAGCGGTAGTCACACACACACACCGAAAGACGAGCGGTAGTCACACACACACCGAAAGACGAGCGGTAGTCACACACACACCGAAAGACGAGCGGTAGTCACACACATACCGAAAGACGAGCGGTAGTCACACACACACCGAAAGACGAGCGGTAGTCACACACACACCGAAAGACGAGCGGTAGTCACACACACACACCGAAAGACGAGCGGTAGTCACACACACACACACCGAAAGACTAGCGGTAGTCACACACACACACACCGAAAGACGAGCGGTAGTCACACACACACACACACACACACCGAAAGACGAGCGGTAGGCACACACACACACACCGAAAGACGAGCGGTAGTCACGCACCGAAAGACGAGCGGTAGTCACGCACCGAAAGACGAGCGGTAGTCACGCACCGAAAGACGAGCGGTAGTCACGCACCGAAAGACAAGCGGTAGTCACACACACACACACACACCGAAAGACAAGCGGTAGTCACACACACACAGAAAGACAAGCGGTAGTCACACACACCGAAAGACAAGCGGTAGTCACACACACACACACACCGAAAGACAAGCGGTAGTCACACACACACACACACCGAAAGACAAGCGGTAGTCACACACACACACCGAAAGACAAGCGGTAGTCACACACACACAGAAAGACAAGCGGTAGTCACACACACACACACACACCGAAAGACAAGCGGTAGTCACACACACACACACACACCGAAAGACAAGCGGTAGTCACACACACACACACACACCGAAAGACAAGCGGTAGTCACACACACACAGAAAGACAAGCGGTAGTCACACACACCGAAAGACAAGCGGTAGTCACACACACACACACACCAAAAGACAAGCGGTAGTCACACACACCGAAAGACAAGCGGTAGTCACACACACACACACCGAAAGACAAGCGGTAGTCACACACACACACACCGAAAGACAAGCGGTAGTCACACACACACACCGAAAGACAAGCGGTAGTCACACACACACACACACAGAAAGACAAGCGGTAGTCACACACACACACACACACACACACAGAAAGACGAGCGGTAGTCACACACACACCGAAAGACGAGCGGTAGTCACACACACACCGAAAGACGAGCGGTAGTCACACACACACACACACACCGAAAGACGAGCGGTAGTCACACACACACACACACCGAAAGACGAGCGGTAGTCACACACACACACCGAAAGACGAGCGGTAGTCACACACACACACCGAAAGACGAGCGGTAGTCACACACACACACCGAAAGACGAGCGGTAGTCACACACACACACCGAAAGACGAGCGGTAGTCACACACACACACCGAAAGACAAGCGGTAGTCACACACACACACACCGAAAGACAAGCGGTAGTCACACACACACACACCGAAAGACAAGCGGTAGTCACACACACACACACCGAAAGACAAGCGGTAGTCACACACACACACACACCGAAAGACAAGCGGTAGTCACACACACACACACACGGTACACACAAAGACAAGCGGTAGTCACACACACACACACACCGAAAGACAAGCGGTAGTCACACACACACACACCGAAAGACAAGCGGTAGTCACACACACACCGAAAGACAAGCGGTAGTCACACACACACACCGAAAGACAAGCGGTAGTCACACACACACACACGAAAGACAAGCGCTAGTCAACACACACACAGAAAGACTAGCGGTAGTCACACACACACACAGAAAGACTAGCGGTAGTCACACACACACACACACCGAAAGACTAGCGCTAGTCACACACACACACAGAAAGACAAGCGGTAGTCACACACACACACACACGTGTGAATTTGGGGGGTTTACACATTGTTAAGGCTTTCATGAATCCTCCACCAGGGTTCTTGTAGCTCTTCTAATGGTGTGAAATCAATTCCCTCACCAGAGCTTGTTCGTAAACATGCCCGTCAATGACATCTTCCACGGTGGTTCCTCCCTCCAGGAGTTCAATCATGTGGTTTGGTTCGTCAGCGAGTCCTTTCATCTCAACCGCATTAGGCAGACAATCATAAAGAAGTAGTAGTCAAGTAGTCAAAGTCGCGACTGAGCCGTGGGTCCTGCAACACACGGAGAGAGGACAACCATATGTAGCTGGTAGGCGGACAACAACTTCATTATTACAAATCTCCTTTAAAGAAACCATGCATGCTGCTCCAGTTTCAACTGTTCTGCCTTATTATTATTCGACCATGCTGGTCATTTATGAACATTTGAACATCTTGGCCATGTTCTGTTATAATCTCTACCCGGCACAGCCAGAAGAGGACTGGCCACCCCACATAGCCTGGTTCCTCTCTAGGTTTCTTCCTAGGTTTTGGCCTTTCTAGGGAGTTTTTCCTAGCCACCGTGCTTTTACACCTGCACTGTTTGCTGTTTGGGGTTTTAGGCTGGGTTTCTGTACAGCACTTTGAGATATCAGCTGATGTACGAAGGGCTATATTAATACATTTGATTTGATTTTGAAGCTAGTACGAAAAAAAAACTACTTTACATGAATTTTGTTTTTCTGAAGTAGATGATTAATCTATTGTATTTTCCACCATGCTCGCCGAGACATGGGTTGGACTGTGTATGATGTTTCCCATATTGACCTTAATTCCAGAGGCGTCAGCTTGATCCAAAAGCTGCTTACATCACATGTTGACATAAACAAGCCCCTTTGTAAGGGTGCCTTCAAACCAAAACACATCAACTGGTTGTCTGACGCAGCGAAACACCACTAGGCCTTCCTCCCACAACACACTGCTCTTATTGGACACCATCGTGTTCCTGCTCGTTTTACACATACGTTCGTCCAGTTTGAAGGCACCCTACGGAAAGTGTCAGAATGGCTTCTGCTTACACCAATATCTACCTGTACATGACCATCTGATCATTTATCACTCCAGTGTTAATCTGCAAAATTGTAATTATTCGCCTACCTCCTCATGCCTTTTGCACACATTGTATATAGACTTTTTTTTTTCTCTACTGTGTTATTGACTTGTTAATTGTTTACTCCATGTGTAACTCTGTGTTGTCTGTTCACACTGCTATGCTTTATCTTGGCCAGGTCGCAGTTGCAAATGAGAACTTGTTCTCAACTAGCCTACCTGGTTAAATAAAGGTGTTCTCAACTAGCCTACCTGGTTAAATAAAGGTGTTCTCAACTAGCCTACCTGGTTAAATAAAGGTGTTCTCAACTAGCCTACCTGGTTAAATAAAGGTGTTCTCAACTAGCCTACCTGGTTAAATAAAGGTGAAATAAAAAAAAATAAAAATAAAAATTACATGGACAAGTCTGTAGAAGGCCGTGTCCCGCTATCAGCTAGGATCCCAAGGCGGCTCAGCGTTGAAGTCAAAGCGCTCCCGGTAAAGGGACGCCCCTAGGCCTTCTGGGTAGCAGTTATACCCCTGTAAAGAGAAGAGGGAGCCCTGTGGGGAGAACGGGTACAGGATTTTAAAAAGTTGCTGATTGTTTGTGTTGAAACTGGAAATGTGTGACTCAAAAGCCTAAAGGCTCAGACAAGTCATTAACATAGTCAGCCAGGCGTAACAGCCTGGATAGAGGGTACAGTGTGTTCAGATCTAGTCACTATTGCATAAACCTGGAAACTAATTATATTCATTGACAGATTATACTGATGGTAAAGTCTGTACACATAGCTATGATGAGTGAAATATTTCTGCACCCTAAAATAACCATTTGTTAAGTGACTTTTCCACTACGCAGTGGTGTATGGAAGGATCAATATGTTAGGTACTTAGCTTCAACCCAGTGGTGGTTTAGGTAAATACTGACAAAGTCAAAACATGGCATTCTGTACTCATTTACCGGAGCGCTGTAACCAACTATGTTTAGGAAAACATTTCTTGGGGAGTTTAAGATTCATTTATTGAGGCAGAAAGCTGTTGGATACACATCAATAAAACATACTATTTGCATAATTAAATCAATGTGCTTTGACAAGCAAAGAAATATGAGAGAGAATATGCTGCCATGCAACACAAAACACTATCTAGCAAGTGTTACTTTGGTTCCCAGTAAAGGTGGTATTTTGAATCAGTATCATGGATGACCATGATGAATGGGTAGGATATGAGCAAGCACAGAGAAGAAAATGTAACTAGGTCTGAACCTGTATCTGTACTTTAGACCTAACTCCCAAAACTCCCACTCACCAGCTCAGCAAGCGTTTTGTCAAAATACGTTCATTTGATAACCAAATATCTTAAATTTACTCACGTTGGGCCGGTAGGTACTTCCAAAAAACGTCTAAATATATATATATTTTTAAAACAATTAATCGAAAATATAATATATATATATTATCTACAGCTGCTGTAGCCTTCCGACCTGAGCGTGGCAATCACGAGTCAACCCTGGAAGTGACATTTTCTCGGTTGTTTGTACATTATTATTTATATCTAATTATTTTTTTTAAGTACATACCAGTCGTAACGGGAGTGAATGAAGATAGTTGCTCAGTGAAACTCCATATTTTGTGACCAACGACCGTATTTTGACATACCGCTTGACGAGCTGGGGAGCGAGAGTCTGAACCGGAGCTTTCTGGGCGTTAGAAGTCTAACAGGTCATTGGTTTGTTATCACAACACAGCAAACGAGCAAGGAATGATGTCTGATAAACATTAAGAGGTAATTAGGTAGCTACTTAACATTCATTTGGCTGTCAATGTCCAGAGACACAGCGAAACGTTTTTAAACATTTGACAGTAGTTAGAAGTCGCTTTGGTTTCATGCAGAACGCGGCGCTGTTGCCATTGCGCTAACAAATACACGTAGCTACCAACCAACTAAAACTGTGAAATACATTAATGCGATCATTTATCAAATAGTACCATATTTTGTTCTGCAGGTAAACAATGTGTGCAAATGTTTACAAGAGAGCGCCATTTCCAGATGGAAAGGAAAGCAGGTCGCCCGTGTTGTGGCTAGTTAGCAGTTAGCGCCCTGTTAGCTGGCTAGGACACCGCCCGCCATGTTGCGTTGGCTAGCCAGCTTACTTAGCACCAATTCAATCGAAGTCTTTTTATACTTACGTGAGATAACGGCGAAAATGTTTCGGAAAATCGTCTTCTCTTTTTCGGCGGAATTTTTAAAATGTAGTACACACCACATTAAAAAGAAAGAACAAGGTCTATTTTTGCCATATGTTTGGCTGACGACAGCTCTGTAAATGTATGGCCGTTGTTTCTCTTGGCTACTTGGAGAAGGGGCGGGGTCTGCTTCGCCCTAGCCAATCACGTTTTGCTATTTTTAAAGGAAATGCCAAATATGTATTTCCGAATCAAATAGATTTGTTGCGTGTTTAATCATTGTCATTATATTTGGTGCTAACATATTACTATATACAGACAGGGACTATCATGGGAAAACTGTTTGGAAGATTATTTCACACTCATGAATGTTATGACAATCTACTTGCATTTGCTGTTGAATAAGATTCTGAATCATTTATATAATTATGAACACCAGCAACAGATGCTTCTCACATTGAAACCAATTAACTTGTCCATAGTGTGTGACAAAAGTAAACGCTGACTATTTGTGTCTGATCTCCTATTATTTTATGTGGCTCAGCTGTCACTCTGTCAGTGCAATGCACACATCATGTAAACACACATACTGTACATCAAACAGGAACATATTAGTTTACCTGCTACACTATAGAATCCCATTTCAGCTACCCAAATACCCAAATCCAGTGGTACCAAACTCCAGTTCTACTGTCCCCACAGCTGCACACATTTCTGTTGTAGCCCTGGACAAATGTACCTGATTCAACTCATTGAAGGCCTGATGATGTCTACATGTCTACTGTGGGGGGGTACTCGAGGACCAGAGTTGGGCACCACTGCTCTAATCTAAACTCCCAAACTGTTCTAAATTAATATAGAAATGTTTTTAAGTTCTTTCTTTCACCTGTTTGAAACACAGATCCAGCTTATGCTCCTCACAGAGTGAAATGGTTTAAATTCAAGTTTATTTACAGGGTGAATTATGCATAGTCACAAGATTCGGGGAATATTCAATAGCTGTAAACATTTGGGTGTGACAGTGGGGTGTAACAGTGACATTGGGGTGTAACATTGGGGTGTAACAGTGGGCTGTAACAGTGACAGTGGGGTGTAACAGTGGGGTGTAACAGTGGGGTGTAACAGTGGGGTGTAACAGTGGGCTGTGACAGTGGGGTGTAACAGTGGGCTGTGACAGTGGGGTGTAACAGTGGGGTGTAACAGTGGGCTGTAACAGTGCGCTGTAACAGTGGGCTGTAACAGTGGGCTGTAACAGTGGGGTGTAACAGTGGGGTGTAACAGTGGGGTGTAACAGTGGGGTGTAACAGTGACATTGGGGTGTAACAGTGGGGTGTAACAGTGGGGTGTAACAGTGACAGTGGGGTGTAACAGTGGGGTGTAACAGTGACAGTGGGGTGTAACAGTGGGGTGTAACAGTGACAGTGGGGTGTAACATTGGGGTGTAACAGTGGGGTGTAACAGTGGGGTGTAACAGTGGGGTGTAACTTCCGGGTTGGAGCGATCTGGTCGCATCCGCGCTTCGGTCTGCAGGTTGTATAACTTTTTCATTACATTTCATTATAGTACAGTGGTCTGATTTGTCTAATCTTAGCAATTTCCTCTTAGCTAGCTACATAGTCGTCGTTGTATCAAAGATAATTGCGTAATTATCGTATTTCGTCGTCTCCTATCTGTCGTCTCCTATCTGTCCAACACGTTCACCGTCTACCGTAGCACTGTAGTAACTATCACACTCAACTGAACGTCTTGATTAGTGTAGTGTTAGCTAGCTGCATAGCTAGCTACATAGTTGTCTTTGCTGTCTTCGTATCCAAGATAATTGTGTAGCTTAGAGTGTGGAGTCTTAGAGTGATAATTGCGTTATTATCGTATTTCGTCGCCCTCCTATCTGCCTAGCAGCTAGCCAGCTAGCATACGTTCACCGGCTACCGTAGCACTGTAGTAACTATCACACTCAACTGAACGACTTGATTAGTGTAGTGTTAGCTAGCTACATAGCTAGCTACATAGTTGTCTTTGCTGTCTTCGTATCCAAGATAATTGTGTAGCTTAGAGTGTGGAGTCTTAGAGTGATAATTGCGTTATTATCGTATTTCGTCGCCCTCCTATCTGCCTAGCAGCTAGCCAGCTAGCATACGTTCACCGGCTACCGTAGCACTGTAGTAACTATCACACTCAACCGAACGACTTGATTAGTGTAGTATTAGATAGCTACATAGTTGTCTTTGCTGTCTTCGTATCCAAGATAATTGTGTAGTTTAGAGTGTGTAGTCTTAGAGTGATTATCTTAATTCACCGAGGGTTAGCTAGCCAGCTATTTTGTCGTCCTTAACGAGGAGACACTCCTAGCTAGCCAATAGCCAGCCAACGTCTACTGAATAGAACTTTCGCATTCGGTCGCATTCCGCGTCGCTCCACAGGTAGTATCACTTTTTCATTTCATTTCATTACAGTCCCAACGGTGTGATTTGTTTGATCGTAGCTAGCTACATAGCTAGCTACATAGCCGTCTTTGTTTCAAAGATAATTGTGTAGTCTAGAGCGATTTTCTAGGTTAGCTAGCCAGCTATTGTCGTTCTCCTAACGCAACGTAACGTAACCAACACTGCTAGCTAGCCAGCTAGCTCCCGATAAGCAGCATTGTAGAAACTTCACACTCAACGGTACGACTTGATTAGGTAGTGTCAACAACGCAGCTAGCCTACCCCAGCAGTACTCTATCATTTTAATCATTTTAGTCAATTAGATTCTTGCTACGTAGCTTAACTTTCTGAACATTCGAGACGTGTAGTCCACTTGTCATTCCAATCTCCTCTGCATTAGCGTAGCCTCTTCTCTAGCCTGTCAACTATGTGTCTGTCTATCCCTGTTCTCTCCTCTCTGCACAGACCATACAAACGCTCCACACCGCATGGCCGCAGCCACCCTAATCTGGTGGTCCCAGCGCGCACGACCCACGTGGAGTTCCAGGTCTCGGTAGCCTCTGGAACTGCCGATCTGCGGCCAACAAGGCAGAGTTCATCTCAGCCTATGCCTCCCTCCAGTCCCTCGACTTCTTGGCTCTGACGGAAACATGGATCACCACAGACAACACCGCTACTCCTACTGCTCTCTTTCGTCCGCCCACGTGCTCTCGCACACCCCGAGAGCTTCTGGTCAGCGGGGTGGTGGCACCGGATCCTCATCTCTCCCAAGTGGTCATTCTCTTTCTCCCCTTACCCATGTCTATCGCCTCCTTTGAATTCCATGCTGTCACAGTTACCAGCCCTTTCAAGCTTAACATCCTTATCATTTATCGCCCTCCAGGTTCCCTCGGAGAGTTCATCAATGAGCTTGATGCCTTGATAAGCTCCTTTCCTGAGGACGGCTCACCTCTCACAGTTCTGGGCGACTTTAACCTCCCCCACGTCTACCTTTGACTCATTCCTCTCTGCCTCCTTCTTTCCACTCCTCTCCTCTTTTGACCTCACCCTCTCACCTTCCCCCCTACTCACAAGGCAGGCAATACGCTCGACCTCATCTTTACTAGATGCTGTTCCTCCACTAACCTCATTGCAACTCCCTCCAAGTCTCCGACCACTACCTTGTATCCTTTTCCCTCTCGCTCTCATCCAACACTTCCCACACTGCCCCTACTCGGATGGTATCGCGCCGTCCCAACCTTCGCTCTCTCTCCCCCGCTACTCTCCTCTTCCATCCTATCATCTCTTCCCTCTGCTCAAACCTTCTCCAACCTATCTCCTGATTCTGCCTCCTCAACCCTCCTCTCCTCCCTTTCTGCATCCTTTGACTCTCTATGTCCCCTATCCTCCAGGCCGGCTCGGTCCTCCCTCCCGCTCCGTGGCTCGACGACTCATTGCGAGCTCACAGAACAGGGCTCGGGCAGCCGAGCGGAAATGGAGGAAAACCTCGCCTCCTGCGGACCTGACATCCTTTCACTCCCTCCTCTCTACATTTTCCTCTTCTCTCTCTGCTGCTAAAGCCACTTTCTACCACTCTAAATTCCAAGCATCTGCCTCTAACCCTAGGAAGCTCTTTGCCACCTTCTCCTCCCTCTTGAATCCTCCTCCCCCCCCCTCCTCCTCTCTCTGCAGATGACTTCGTCAACCATTTTGAAAAGAAGGTCGACGACATCCGATCCTCGTTGCTAAGTCAAACGACACCGCTGGTTCTGCTCACACTGCCCTACCCTGTGCTCTGACCTCATTCTCCCTCTCTCTCCAGATGACATCTCGCGTCTTGTGACGGCCGGCCGCCCAACAACCTGCCCGCTTGACCCTATCCCTCCTCTCTTCTCCAGACCATCTCCGGTGACCTTCTCCCTTACCTCACCTCGCTCATCAACTCATCCCTGACCTTTAGGCTACGTCCCTCCCGTCTTCAAGAGAGCGAGAGTTGTACCCCTTCTGAAAAAAACCTACACTCGATCCTCCGATGTCAACAACTACAGACCAGTATCCCTTCTTTCTTTTCTCTCCAAAACTCTTGAACGTGCCGTCCTTGGCCAGCTCTCCGCTATCTCTCTCAGAATGACCTTCTTGATCCAAATCAGTCAGGTTTCAAGACTAGTCATTCAACTGAGACTGCTCTTCTCTGTATCACGGAGGCGCTCCCGCACTGCTAAAGCTAACTCTCTCTCCCTCTGCTCTCATCCTTCTAGACCTATCGGCTGCCTTCGATACTGTGAACCATCAGATCCTCCTCTCCACCCTCTCCGAGTTGGGCATCTCGGCGCGGCCCAGCGCTGGATTGCGTCCTACCTGACAGGTCGCTCCTACCAGGTGGCGTGGCGAGAATCCGTCTCCTCACCATGTGCTCTCACCACTGGTGTCCCCCAGGGCTCTGTTCTAGGCCCTCTCCTATTCTCGCTATACACCAAGTCACTTGGCTCTGTCATAACCTCACATGGTCTCTCCTATCATTGCTATGCAGACGACACACAATTAATTTTCTCCTTTCCCCTTCTGACGACCAGGTGGCGAATCGCATCTCTGCATGTCTGGCAGACATATCAGTGTGGATGACGGATCATCACCTCCAAGCTGAACCTCGGCAAGACGGAGCTGCTCTTCCTCCCGGGAAGGACTGCCCGTTCCATGATCTCGCCTGCATCACGGTTGACAACTCCATTGTGTCCTCGTCCCAGAGCGCTAAGAACCTTGGCGTGATCCTGGACAACACCCTGTCGTTCTCAAATAACATCAAGGCGGTGGCCCGTTCCTGTAGGTTCATGCTCTACAACATCCGCAGAGTACGACCCTGCCTCACACAGGAAGCGGCGCAGGTCCTAATCCAGGCACTTGTCATCTCCCGTCTGATTACTGCAACTCGCTGTTGGCTGGGCTCCCTGCCTGTGCCATTAAACCCCCTACAACTCATCCAGAACGCCGCAGCCCGTCTGGTGTTCAACCTTCCCAAGTTCTCTCACGTCACCCCCGCTCCTCCGCTCTCTCCACTGGCTTCCAGTTGAAGCTCGCATCCGCTACAAGACCATGGTGCTTGCCTACGGAGCTGTGAGGGGAACGCACCTCACTACCTCCAGGCTCTGATCAGGCCCTACACCCAAACAAGGGCACTGCGTTCATCCACCTCTGGCCTGCTCGCTCCCTACCACTGAGGAAGTACAGTTCCCACTCAGCCCAGTCAAAACTGTTCGCTGCTCTGGCCCCCAATGGTGGAACAAACTCCCTCACGACGCCAGGACAGCGGAGTCAATCACCACCTTCCGGAGACACCTGAAACCCCACCTCTTTAAGGAATACCTAGGATAGGATAAAGTAATCCTTCTCCCCCCCCCTTAAAAGACCTAGATGCACTATTGTAAAGTGGCTGTTCCACTGGATGTCATAAGGTGAAAGCACCAATTTGTAAGTCGCTCTGGATAAGAGCGTCTGCTAAATGACTTAAATGTTAAATGTTAAATGTTAACAGTGACAGTGGGGTGTAACAGTGGGGTGTAACAGTGGGGTGTAACAGTGACAGTGGGGTGTAACAGTGGGGTGTAACAGTGGGGTGTAACAGTGACAGTGGGGTGTAACATTGTGGTGTAACAGTGGGGTGTAACAGTGGGGTGTGACAGTGGGGTGTAACAGTGGGGTGTAACAGTGGGGTGTAACAGTGACAGTGGGGTGTAACAGTGGGGTGTAACAGTGACATTGGGGTGTGACAGTGGGGTGTAACAGTGGGCTGTAACAGTGACATTGGGGTGTAACAGTGGGGTGTAACATTGGGGTGTAACAGTGGGGTGTAACAGTGGGGTGTAACAGTGACAGTGGGGGGTGTAACAGTGGGGTGTAACAGTAACAGTGGGTGTGACAGTAACAGTGGGGTGTAAATAGTGGGCTGTAACAGTGGGGTGTAACAGTGACATTGGGGTGTAACAGTGGGGTGTAACATTGGGGTGTAACAGTGGGTGTAACAGGTGTAACAGTGACAGTGGGGTGTAACAGTGGGGTGTAACAGTGGCTGTAACAGTAACAGTGGGGTGTAACAGTAACAGTGGGGTGTAACAGTGGGGGTGTAACAGTGACATTGGGGTGTAACAGTGGGGTGTAACAGTGGGTGTAACAGTGACAGTGGGGTGTAACAGTGGGTGTAACAGTAACAGTGGGGTGTAACAGTGGGTGTAACAGTGACATTGGGGTGTAACAGTGGGCTGTAACAGTGACATTGGGGTGTGACATTGGGGTGTAACATTGGGGTGTAACATTGGGGTGTAACAGTGGGGTGTAACAGTGGGGTGTAACAGTGACATTGGGGTGTAACAGTGACATTGGGGTGTAACATTGGGGTGTAACAGTGACATTGGGGTGTAACAGTGGGGGTGTAACAGTGGGGTGTAACAGTGGTGTAACAGTGACAGTGGGGTGTAACATAAGGGGTGTAACAGTAACAGTGGGGTGTAAATAGTGGGGTGTAACAGTGGGGTGTAACAGTGGGCTGTAACAGTGGGGTGTAACAGTGACATTGGGGTGTAACAGGGTGTAACAGTGACAGCGGGGTGTGACAGTGGGTGTAACAGTGGGCTGTAACAGTGGGGTGTAACAGTGACATTGGGGTGTAACAGTGGGTGTAACAGTGAGGTAATTGCAGTGACATTGGGGTGTAACAGTGGGTAAAATAGTGGGTGTAATATGACATTGGGGTGTAACAGTGACATTGGGGTGTAACATTGGGGTGTAACAGTGACATTGGGGTGTAACATTGGGGTGTAACAGTTGGGTGTAACATTGGGGTGTAACATTGGGGTGTAACATTGGGGTGTAACAGTTGGGTGTGTGACACTCAAACTTTGAACTCCTGTGTTATTTGTTACATCAACACTTTCTCACAGATTAACTTTGTTAAGTGCCCATTTGTTTGGCTTGGTAAAATTCAGGTAAACATTCACTCGAGTGACCCAGTTTTATGTAATTGGTTCTATAAAAATGAAATCCATAACTGGTATAGGGTGACACAGACACAAATTGTGACAAACTGTAGCAGGATGAGAAATGAATCACTTGTTATAGAATAGTTATGGAGTTCGTTTTTATAGAACCAATGTTACACCCCAATGTTACACCCTCAATGTCACTGTTACACCCACTGTTAGCACCCTCACTGTCACTGTTACACCCCACTGTTACACCCCACTATTACACCCCACTGTTACACCCCACTGCTACACCCCACTGTCACTGTTACACCCCACTGTTACACCCCACTGTCACTGTTACACCCCACTGTCACTGTTACACCTCACTGTTACACCCCACTGTCACTGTTACACCCCAATGTTACACCCCAATGTTACACCCCAATGTCACTGTTACACCCCGCTGTCACACCCCACTGTTACACTTCACTGTCACACCCCCACTG
Source organism: Oncorhynchus nerka (assembly GCF_034236695.1). Classification (NCBI taxonomy): domain Eukaryota; kingdom Metazoa; phylum Chordata; class Actinopteri; order Salmoniformes; family Salmonidae; genus Oncorhynchus; species Oncorhynchus nerka. The sequence goes on from NC_088402.1 coordinate 1,779,473, forward strand.
TCACACCCCCACTGTTACACCCCACTGCCGGCACCCCAATGTTACACCCACTGTTACACCCTAATGTTACACCCCACTGTTACACCCCACGAAAGCACTTCAATGTTACACCCCACTGTTACAGCACACTGTTACACCCCCACTGTCACTGTTACACCACTGTTACACCCTACTGTTACAGCACACTGTTACACCTTACTGTTACTGTTATACTCCTACTGTTACAGCACACTGTTACACCCCTACTGTTACTGTTATACCCTACTGTTACTGTTATACCCTCACTGTTACAGCACACTGTTAATTTACTGTTACACTTACCGTTACACCCTACTGTTACACCCCGCTGTTATACCCTTTATTGTTATAGCACACTGTTACACTTACTGTTACTGCTATACTTACTGTTACTGTTACATTCCTACTGTTACTGCTATACTTATTGTTAATGTTACACCCTAATAAAGAGCACACTGTTACACTCCTACTGTTACTGTTATACTTACTGTTATACCCTACCAGTTACAGCACACTGTCTACTGTTACAGCACACTTACACTTGCTGTTACACCCTACTGTAACAGTGGGGTGTAAATATGGGGTAGCAGATTGGGGTAACACCAGTGGGCTGTAATATGGGACTACTGTAACAGTGGGGTGTAACAGGTGTGACATTGGGGTGTAACAGTGGGCAGTGACATTGGGTGTGAATAGTAGGCGCAGTGGGGGGTGTAACAGTGGGGTGTAACAGTGACATGGGGTGGGGTGTAACAGTGGGGTGTAATGAGGTAACAGTGGGGTGTAACAGTGACATTGTAACAGTGGGGTGTAACAGTGGGCTGTGTAACAGTGGGCTGTAACAGTGGGCTGTAACAGTGGGGTGTGTAACATTGGGGTGTAACAGTGGGGTGTAACAGTGGGTGTAACAGTGACATTGGGGTGTAACATTGGGGTGTAACAGTGGGGTAACAGTGACAGTGGGGTGTAACAGTGGGGTAACAGTGGGGTGTAACAGTGGGTGTAACAGTGGGGTGTAACAGTGACAGTGGGGTGTAACATTGGGGTGGGGTGTAACAGTGGGGTGACAGTGGGGTGTAACAGTGGGGTGTAACAGTGGGGTGTAACAGTGCGGTGTAACAGTGACAGTGGGGTGTAACATTGGGGTGTAAACATGGGTGTAACAGTGGGGTGTGACAGTGGGTAATAACAGTAACAGTGGGTGTAACAGGTGTAACAGTGGGGTGTAATAGTAACAGTGGGCTGTAACAGTGGGGTGTAACAGTGGGGTGTAACAGTGGGGTGTAAATTATGTGTAACAGTGACATTGGGGTGTAACAGTGGGTGTAATAGTGGGGTGTAACAGACAGTGGGGTGTAACAGTGGGGTAACAGTGGGGTGTAATATGACAGTGGGGTGTAACAGTGGGGTGTAACAGTGGGGTGTAACAGTGACAGTGGGGTGTAACATTGGGGTGTAACAGTGGGGTGTAACAGGTGTGACAGTGGGGTGTACAGTGGTAACAGGTGTAATACAGTGGGGTGTAAGTGGGGTGTAACAGTGACAGGGTAACATTGGGGTGTAAATACAGTGGGTGACAGTGGGGTGTAACAGTAAAATAGTGGGGGTAACAGGGGTGTAACAGTGACAGTGGGGTGTAACATGGGGTAACATATGACATTGGGGTGTGATAGTGGGGTGTAACAGTGGGTTGTAACAGTGACAGTGGGGTGTAACAGTGTAACATTGGGGTAACAGTGGAGTGTAACAGTGGGGTGTAACAGTGATATGGGTGTAACAGTGGCAACAGTAACAGTGGTGTGACAGTGGGGTGTAACAGTGGGTAACAGTGGGTTGTAACAGTGGGTGTTACACCCAATGTTACACCCCACTGTTACACCCCTACTGTTACACCCCAATGTTACACCCCATGTTACACCTACTGTTACAGCACACTGTTACACCCCACTGTCACTGTTACACCACTGTTACACTACTGTTACAGCACACTGTTACACCCTACTGTTACTGTTATACCCTACTGTTACAGCACACTGTTACACCCTACTGTTACTGTTATACCCTACTGTTACTGCGTTATACCCTACTGTTACAGCACACTGTTATACCCTACTGTTACACCCTACTGTTACACCCTACTGTTACACCCTACTGTTACACCACCCTGCTGTTATACCCTGTTGCCGTTACAGCACACTGTTACACCCTACTGTTACTGCCATACCCTTACTGTTACTGTTACACTTACTGTTACACCCTACTGTTACTGTTATACCCTACCGTTACTGTTACACCCTACTGTTACACCCATTGTTACACCCCACTGTTAAGAACTAATGTTATACCCTTCACTGTCACTGTTACATTTCATTGAAATACACTCCTTCACTGTTACACCCCACTGTGACATTTGGGTGTATATATATTGGGGTGTAACATTGGGGTGTAACAGTGACATTGGGTGTAACATTGGGGTAAACAGTTGGGTGTAACATTAGTGTAACATTGGGGTGTAACATTAAAAATAGTTAAAAAGATACCAAACTTGAACCTGTGTTATTTGTTACATCAAATACTTTCCTCATAGACAACTTTGTTAAGTGCCCATTTGTTTGGCTTGGTAAAATTCAGTAAACATTCACTCGAGTGACCCAGTTTTATGTAATTGGTTCTATAAAAATGAAATCCATAACTGGTATAGGGTGACACAGACACAAATTGTGACAAACTGTAGCAGGATGAGAAATAATCACTTGTTATAGAATAGTTATGGAGTTCGTGATAGAACCAATGTTACACCCCAATGTTACACCCCAATGTCACATTACACCCACTTCAGTTACACCCCACTGTCACTGGGCCACTACCCCACTGTTACACCCCACTGTTACACCCCACTGTTACACCCCACTGTCACTGTTACACCCCACCGTTACACCCCACTGTCACCGTTACACCCCACCGTCACTGTTACACCCCAATGTCACCCCAACGTTACACCCCAATGTCACTGTTACATCACTGTTACACCCCATGTCACACCCCACTGTTACACCTCACCGTCACACATCTCACCGTCACACCCAATGTCACTGTCACACCCCACCGTTACACCCTCACTGTCACACCTCACTGTTACACCCTCACTGTCACACCTCACTGTTACACCCACTGTTACACCCCACCGTTACACCCCACAGTCACCAGTTACACCTCACTCGTTACACCTCACTGTCACCACTGTTGCACTCTCACTCAGCCCACTGTTACACTTAATGTTACATTCATGTTACACCCACTGTTACAGTAGGTGTAACAGCAGGGTGTAAGTGCTGTAACAGTAGGGTATAACAGTGTGCTGTAACAGTAGGTATAACAGTAACAGTAGGGTATAAATAGCACAGTAGGTGTAACAGTGGGGTGTAACAGTAACAGTGGGGTGTAACAGTGGGTAACAGTGGGGTGTAACAGTGGGGTGTAACAGTGACAGGTGTAACAGTGGGGTGTGACAGTGGGGTGTAACAGTGGGGTGTAACAGGTGTAACAGTGACAGTGGGTGTAACAGTGGGGTGTAACAGTGACATTGGGGTGTGACAGTGGGTAACAGTGGCTGTAACAGTGACATTGGGGTGTAACAGGTGTAACATTGGGGTGTAACAGTGGGGTGTAACAGTGGGTGTAACAGTGACAGTGGGGTGTAACAGTGGGGTGTAACAGTAACAGTGGGTGTGACAGTAACAGTGGGTGTAACAGTGGGCTGTAACAGTGGGGTGTAACAGTGACATTGGGGTGTAACAGTGACAGGGTGTAACATTGGGGTGTAACAGTGGGGTGTAACAGTGACAGTGGGTGTAACAGTGGGGGGTGTAACAGTGGGGTGTAACAGTGGGGTGTAACAGTAACAGTGGGGTGTAACAGTGGGGTGTAACAGTGACATTGGGGTGTAACAGTGGGTGTAACAGTGGGGTGTAACAGTGACAGTGGGGTGTAACAGTGGGGGTGTAAATAGTAACAGTGGGGTGTAACAGTGGGGTGTAACAGTGACATTGGGGTGTAACAGGGGCTGTAACAGTGACATTGGGGTGTGACATTGGGGTAACATTGGGGTGTAACATTGTGTAACAGTGGGGTGTAACAGTGGGGGTGTAACAGTGACATTGGGGTAACAGTGACATTGGGTGTAACATTGGGGTGTAACAGTGACATTAGTGCAACAGTGGGTGTAACAGTGGGGTGTAACATGGGGTGTAACAGTGACAGTGGGGTGTAACAGTGGGTGTAACAGTAACAGTGGGGTGTAATAGTGGGTGTAACAGTGGGGTGTAACAGTGGGCTGTAACAGTGGGGTGTAACAGTGACATTGGGGTGTAACAGTGGGGTGTAACAGTGACAGCGGGTGACAGTGGGTGTAACAGTGGGCTGTAACAGTGGGTGTAACAGTGACATTGGGGTGTAACAGTGGGGTGTAACAGTGAGGTGTAACAGTGACATTGGGGTGTAACAGTGGGGTGTAACAGTGGGGTGTAACAGTGACATTGGGGTGTAACAGTGACATTGGGGTGTAACATTGGGGTGTAACAGTGACATTGGGGTGTAACATTGGGGTGTAACAGTTGGGTGTAACATTGGGGTGTAACATTGGGGTGTAACATTGGGGTGTAACAGTTGGGTGTGTGACACTCAAACTTTGAACTCCTGTGTTATTTGTTACATCAACACTTTCCTCACAGATTAACTTTGTTAAGTGCCCATTTGTTTGGCTTGGTAAAATTCAGGTAAACATTCACTCGAGTGACCCAGTTTTATGTAATTGGTTCTATAAAAATGAAATCCATAACTGGTATAGGGTGACACAGACACAAATTGTGACAAACTGTAGCAGGATGAGAAATGAATCACTTGTTATAGAATAGTTATGGAGTTCGTTTTTTATAGAACCAATGTTACACCCCAATGTTACACCCCAATGTCACTGTTACACCCCACTGTTACACCCCACTGTCACTGTTACACCCCACTGTTACACCCCACTGTTACACCCCACTGTTACACCCCACTGTCACTGTTACACCCCACTGTTACACCCCACTGTCACTGTTACACCCCACTGTCACTGTTACACCCCAATGTTACACCCCAATGTTACACCCCAATGTTACACCCCAATGTCACTGTTACACCCCGCTGTCACTGTTACACCCCACTGTTACACCCCACTGTCACACCCCACTGTCACACCCCACTGTTACACCCCACTGTTACACCCCAATGTTACACCCCACTGTTACACCCCAATGTTACACCCCACTGTTACACCCCACTGTTACACCCCAATGTTACACCCCACTGTTACAGCACACTGTTACACCCCACTGTCACTGTTACACCCCACTGTTACACCCTACTGTTACAGCACACTGTTACACCCTACTGTTACTGTTATACCCTACTGTTACAGCACACTGTTACACCCTACTGTTACTGTTATACCCTACTGTTACTGTTATACCCTACTGTTACAGCACACTGTTATACCCTACTGTTACACCCTACTGTTACACCCTACTGTTACACCCTACTGTTACACCCTGCTGTTATACCCTGCTGTTACAGCACACTGTTACACCCTACTGTTACTGTTATACCCTACTGTTACTGTTACACCCTACTGTTACACCCTACTGTTACTGTTATACCCTACTGTTACTGTTACACCCTACTGTTACACCCCACTGTTACACCCCACTGTTACACCCCAATGTTACACCCCACTGTCACTGTTACACCCCACTGTTACACCCCACTGTTACACCCCACTGTGACATTTGGGTGTAACAGTGACATTGGGGTGTAACATTGGGGTGTAACAGTGACATTGGGGTGTAACATTGGGGTGTAACAGTTGGGTGTAACATTGGGGTGTAACATTGGGGTGTAACATTGGGGTGTAACAGTTGGGTGTGTGACACTCAAACTTTGAACTCCTGTGTTATTTGTTACATCAACACTTTCCTCACAGATTAACTTTGTTAAGTGCCCATTTGTTTGGCTTGGTAAAATTCAGGTAAACATTCACTCGAGGACCCAGTTTTATGTAATTGGTTCTATAAAAATGAAATCCATAACTGGTATAGGGTGACACAGACACAAATTGTGACAAACTGTAGCAGGATGAGAAATGAATCACTTGTTATAGAATAGTTATGGAGTTCGTTTTTTATAGAACCAATGTTACACCCCAATGTTACACCCCAATGTCACTGTTACACCCCACTGTTACACCCCACTGTCACTGTTACACCCCACTGTTACACCCCACTGTTACACCCCACTGTTACACCCCACTGTCACTGTTACACCCCACTGTTACACCCCACTGTCACTGTTACACCCCACTGTCACTGTTACACCCCAATGTTACACCCCAATGTTACACCCCAATGTCACTGTTACACCCTCGCTGTCACTGTTACACCCCACTGTCACACCACTGTTACACCCACTGTCACACTCACTGTCACACCAATGTCACTGTCACACCCCACTGTTACACCCCACTGTCACACCCACTGTTACACCTGTCACACCCCACTGTTACACCTCACTGTTACACCCCACTGTTACACCCAAACGTCACTGTTACACCACTGTTACACCCCACTGCACTTCACTGTTACACACCCCACTGTCACTGTTAGCCCACTGTTACACCCCACTGTTACAGTAGGGTGTAACAGCAGGGTGTAAGGTGCTGTAACAGTAGGGTATAACAGTGTGCTGTAACAGTAGGGTATAACAGTAACAGTAGGGTATAACAGTAACAGTAGGGTGTAACAGTGGGGTGTAACAGTGGGGTGTAACAGTGGGGTGTAACAGTGGGGTGTAACAGTGACAGTGGGGTGTAACAGTGGGGTGTGACAGGGGGTGTAACAGTGGGGTGTAACAGTGGGGTGTAACAGTGACAGTGGGGTGTAACAGTGGGGTGTAACAGTGACATTGGGGTGTGACAGTGGGGTGTAACAGTGGGCTGTAACAGTGACATTGGGGTGTAACAGTGGGGTGTAACATTGGGGTGTAACAGTGGGGTGTAACAGTGGGGTGTAACAGTGACAGTGGGGTGTAACAGTGGGGTGTAACAGTAACAGTGGGGTGTGACAGTAACAGTGGGGTGTAACAGTGGGCTGTAACAGTGGGGTGTAACAGTGACATTGGGGTGTAACAGTGGGGTGTAACATTGGGGTGTAACAGTGGGGTGTAACAGTGGGGTGTAACAGTGACAGTGGGGTGTAACAGTGGGGTGTAACAGTGGGCTGTAACAGTAACAGTGGGGTGTAACAGTAACAGTGGGGTGTAACAGTGGGGTGTAACAGTGACATTGGGGTGTAACAGTGGGGTGTAACAGTGGGGTGTAACAGTGACAGTGGGGTGTAACAGTGGGGTGTAACAGTAACAGTGGGGTGTAACAGTGGGGTGTAACAGTGACATTGGGGTGTAACAGTGGGCTGTAACAGTGACATTGGGGTGTGACATTGGGGTGTAACATTGGGGTGTAACATTGGGGTGTAACAGTGGGGTGTAACAGTGGGGTGTAACAGTGACATTGGGGTGTAACAGTGACATTGGGGTGTAACATTGGGGTGTAACAGTGACATTGGGGTGTAACAGTGGGGTGTAACAGTGGGGTGTAACAGTGGGGTGTAACAGTGACAGTGGGGTGTAACAGTGGGGTGTAACAGTAACAGTGGGGTGTAACAGTGGGGTGTAACAGTGGGGTGTAACAGTGGGCTGTAACAGTGGGGTGTAACAGTGACATTGGGGTGTAACAGTGGGGTGTAACAGTGACAGCGGGGTGTGACAGTGGGGTGTAACAGTGGGCTGTAACAGTGGGGTGTAACAGTGACATTGGGGTGTAACAGTGGGGTGTAACAGTGAGGTGTAACAGTGACATTGGGGTGTAACAGTGGGGTGTAACAGTGGGGTGTAACAGTGACATTGGGGTGTAACAGTGACATTGGGGTGTAACATTGGGGTGTAACAGTGACATTGGGGTGTAACATTGGGGTGTAACAGTTGGGTGTAACATTGGGGTGTAACATTGGGGTGTAACATTGGGGTGTAACAGTTGGGTGTGTGACACTCAAACTTTGAACTCCTGTGTTATTTGTTACATCAACACTTTCCTCACAGATTAACTTTGTTAAGTGCCCATTTGTTTGGCTTGGTAAAATTCAGGTAAACATTCACTCAGTGACCCAGTTTTATGTAATTGGTTCTATAAAAATGAAATCCATAACTGGTATAGGGTGACACAGACACAAATTGTGACAAACTGTAGCAGGATGAGAAATGAATCACTTGTTATAGAATAGTTATGGAGTTCGTTTTTTATAGAACCAATGTTACACCCCAATGTTACACCCCAATGTCACTGTTACACCCCACTGTCACTGTTACACCCCACTGTTACACCCCACTGTTACACCCCACTGTTACACCCCACTGTCACTGTTACACCCCACTGTTACACCCCACTGTCACTGTTACACCCCACTGTCACTGTTACACCCCAATGTTACACCCCAATGTTACACCCCAATGTCACTGTTACACCCCGCTGTCACTGTTACACCCCACTGTCACACCCCACTGTTACACCCCACTGTCACACCCCACTGTCACACCCAATGTCACTGTCACACCCCACTGTTACACCCCACTGTCACACCCCACTGTTACACCCCACTGTCACACCCCACTGTTACACCCCACTGTCACACCCCACTGTTACACCCAATGTCACTGTCACACCCCACTGTTACACCCAATGCCACTGTCACACCCCACTGTTACACCCAATGTCACTGTCACACCCCACTGTTACACCCCACTGTCACACCCCACTGTCACACCCCACTGTTACACCCCACTGTTACACCCACTGTCACTGTTACACCCCACTGTTACACCCCACTGTTACACCCCACTGTCACTGTTACAGCCCACTGTTACACCCCAATGTCACTGTTACACCCCACTGTTACACCCCACTGTTACTGTTACACCCCACTGTTACACCCCACTGTTACTGTTACACCCCACTGTCACTGTTACACCCCACTGTCACTGTTACACCCCACTGTTACTGTTACACCCCACTGTTACACCCCACTGTCACTGTTACACCCCAATGTCACTGTTACACCCCACTGTCACTGTTACACCCCACTGTTACACCCACTGTTACACCCCAATGTCACTGTTACACCCCACTGTTACACCCCACTGTTACTGTTACACCCCAATGTCACTGTTACACCCCACTGTCACTGTTACACCCCACTGTTACACCCACATGTTACACCCCACTGTTACACCCCAATGTTACACCCACTGTTACACCCCAATGTCACTGTTACACCCCACTGTTACTGTTACACCCCAATGTCACTGTTACACCCCACTGTCACTGTTACACCCCACTGTCACACCCCACTGTTACACCCCAATGTCACACCCCAATGTCACTGTTACACCCCACTGTTACACCCACTGTTACACCCCACTGTTACACCCCACTGTTACACCCCAATGTCACTGTTACACCCCAATGTTTACACCCCAATGTCACTGTTACACCCCACTGTCACACCCCACTGTTACACCCCACTGTTACACCCCAATGTTACACCCCACTGTTACACCCCACTGTTACACCCCAATGTTACACCCCACTGTTACACCCCACTGTTACACCCCACTGTTACAGCACACTGTTACACCCCACTGTCACTGTTACACCCCACTGTTACACCCTACTGTTACAGCACACTGTTACACCCTACTGTTACTGTTATACCCTACTGTTACAGCACACTGTTACACCCTACTGTTACTGTTATACCCTACTGTTACTGTTATACCCTACTGTTACAGCACACTGTTATACCCTACTGTTACACCCTACTGTTACACCCTACTGTTACACCCTACTGTTACACCCTGCTGTTATACCCTGCTGTTACAGCACACTGTTACACCCTACTGTTACTGTTATACCCTACTGTTACTGTTACACCCTACTGTTACTGTTATACCCTACTGTTACTGTTACACCCTACTGTTACAGCACACTGTTACACCCTACTGTTACTGTTATACCCTACTGTTACTGTTATACCCTACTGTTACAGCACACTGTTATACCCTACTGTTACAGCACACTTACACCCTGCTGTTACACCCTACTGTAACAGTGGGGTGTAACAGTGGGGTGTAACATTGGGGTGTAACAGTGGGCTGTAACAGTGACAGTGGGGTGTAACAGTGGGGTGTAACAGTGGGGTGTAACAGTGGGGTGTAACAGTGACATTGGGGTGTAACAGTGGGGTGTAACAGTGGGGTGTAACAGTGACATTGGGGTGTAACATTGGGGTGTAACAGTGGGGTGTAACAGTGACATTGGGGTGTAACAGTGGGGTGTAACAGTGACATCGGGGTGTAACAGTGGGGTGTAACAGTGGGGTGTAACAGTGGGGTGTAACAGTGGGCTGTAACAGTGACAGTGGGGTGTAACAGTGACAGTGGGGTGTAACAGTGGGCTGTAACAGTGCGCTGTAACAGTGGGCTGTAACAGTGGGCTGTAACAGTGGGGTGTAACAGTGGGGTGTAACATTGGGGTGTAACAGTGGGGTGTAACAGTGGGGTGTAACAGTGACAGTGGGGTGTAACAGTGGGGTGTAACAGTGACAGTGGGGTGTAACAGTGGGGTGTAACAGTGGGGTGTAACAGTGACATTGGGGTGTAACAGTGGGGTGTAACAGTGGGGTGTGACAGTGGGGTGTAACAGTGGGGTGTAACAGTGACAGTGGGTGTAACAGTGGGGTGTAACAGTGGGGTGTAACAGTGACAGTGGGGTGTAACATTGGGGTGTAACAGTGGGGTGTAACAGTGGGGTGTGACAGTGGGGTGTAACAGTAACAGTGGGGTGTAACAGTGGGGTGTAACAGTGGGGTGTAACAGTAACAGTGGGCTGTAACAGTGCGCTGTAACAGTGGGGTGTAACAGTGGGGTGTAACAGTGGGGTGTAACATTGGGGTGTAACAGTGGGGTGTAACAGTGGGGTGTAACAGTGACATTGGGGTGTAACAGTGGGGTGTAACAGTGGGGTGTAACAGTGACAGTGGGGTGTAACAGTGGGGTGTAACAGTGGGGTGTAACAGTGACAGTGGGGTGTAACAGTGGGGTGTAACAGTGGGGTGTAACAGTGACAGTGGGGTGTAACATTGGGGTGTAACAGTGGGGTGTGACAGTGGGGTGTAACAGTGGGGTGTAACAGTGGGGTGTAACAGTGGGGTGTAACAGTGACAGTGGGGTGTAACAGTGGGGTGTAACAGTGGGGTGTGACAGTGGGGGTGTAACAGTGGGGTGTAACAGTGGGGTGTAACAGTGACAGTGGGGTGTAACAGTGGGGTGTAACAGTGACATTGGGGTGTGACAGTGGGGTGTAACAGTGGGCTGTAATAGAACCACATTGGGGTGTAACAGTGGGGTGTAACATTGGGGTGTAACAGTGGGGTGTAACAGTGGGGTGTGTGACAGTGGGGTGTAACAGTGGGGTGTAACAGTAACAGTGGGGTGTGACAGTAACAGTGGGGTGTAACAGTGGGCTGTAACAGTGGGGTGTTACACCCCAATGTTACACCCCACTGTTACACCCCACTGTTACACCCCAATGTTACACCCCACTGTTACACCCCACTGTTACAGCACACTGTTACACCCCACTGTCACTGTTACACCCCACTGTTACACCCTACTGTTACAGCACACTGTTACACCCTACTGTTACACCCCACTGTTACACCCTACTGTTACTGTTATACCCTACTGTTACTGTTATACCCTACTGTTACAGCACACTGTTATACCCTACTGTTACACCCTACTGTTACACCCTACTGTTACACCCTACTGTTACACCCTGCTGTTATACCCTGCTGTTACAGCACACTGTTACACCCTACTGTTACTGTTATACCCTACTGTTACTGTTACACCCTACTGTTACACCCTACTGTTACTGTTATACCCTACTGTTACTGTTATACCCTACTGTTACAGCACACTGTTATACCCTACTGTTACAGCACACTGTTACACCCTGCTGTTACACCCTACTGTTACAGCACACTGTTACACCCTGCTGTTACACCCTACTGTTATACCCTACTGTTACACCCTACTGTTACACCCTACTGTTACACCCTGCTGTTACACCCTACTGTTACACCCTACTGTTACACCCTACTGTTACACCCTACTGTTACACCCTGCTGTTACACCCTACTGTTACACCCTGCTGTTACACCCTACTGTTACAGCACACTGTTACACCCTACTGTTACTGTTATACCCTACTGTTACTGTTACACCCTACTGTTACACCCTACTGTTACTGTTATACCCTACTGTTACTGTTATACCCTACTGTTACAGCACACTGTTATACCCTACTGTTACAGCACACTGTTACACCCTGCTGTTACAGCACACTGTTACACCCTGCTGTTACACCCTACTGTTATACCCTACTGTTACACCCTACTGTTACACCCTACTGTTACACCCTGCTGTTACACCCTACTGTTACACCCTACTGTTACACCCTACTGTTACACCCTACTGTTACACCCTACTGTTACACCCTACTGTTACACCCTACTGTTATACCCTACTGTTACACCCTACTGTTACACCCTACTGTTACACCCTGCTGTTACACCCTACTGTTACAGCACACTGTTACACCCTACTGTTACACCCTACTGTTACACCCTACTGTTACAGCACACTGTTACACCCTGCTGTTACACCCTGCTGTTACACCCTACTGTTACACCCTACTGTTACAGCACACTGTTACACCCTACTGTTACAGCACACTGTTATACCCTACTGTTACACCCTACTGTTACACCCTGCTGTTATACCCCACTGTTACACCCTACTGTTACAGCACACTGTTACACCCTACTGTTACAGCACACTGTTACACCCTACTGTTACACCCTGCTGTTACTGTTACACCCTCCTGTTACTGTTACACCCTACTGTTACAGCACACTGTTACAGCACACTGTTACAGCACACTGTTACAGCACACTGTTACAGCACACTGTTACACCCTGCTGTTACTGTTACACCCTCCTGTTACTGTTACACCCTACTGTTACAGCACACTGTTACACCCTGCTGTTACACCCTACTGTTACTGTTACACCCTACTGTTACAGCACACTGTTACACCCTACGGTTACACCCTACTGTTACTGTTACACCCTACTGTTACACCCTACTGTTACTGTTATACCCTACTGTTACAGCACACTGTTACACCCTACTGTTACTGTTACACCCTACTGTTACTGTTACACCCTACTGTTACTGTTACACCCTACTGTTACTGTTACACCCTGCTGTTACACCCTGCTGTTACACCCTGCTGTTACACCCTACTTTTACACCCTACTGTTACACCCTACTGTTACACCCTACTTTTTTACTTTTTTCAGACGACTATTTCCCCACTTGCATTTAGTATGCCTAATCTGTGGAGCAGTGTTATTTCCAGGTCTGCTACTCCATAACCACCACTGACACAAACTAGATGCTAGGGTGTTGACAGAGCATTACTTTAAACTATACTTTTAAATGACTCATTGATAAAACGTTTACCCAGACAATATCTACAAACCCTGACGACAAACCTTGTTTGTGTGTGTGTGTGTGTGTGTGTGTTGCTGAGGGGTTGAATGTGTCAGTGGGTCAACATCCTATAACGATTTAATCTCACACCAAAACATCCTGAAGGAATCCCATGACTGACTGTGAGGGAATCTTCTGATCTGTTGAATTAACCAACTTCTCAGTATAATTGCCTCACAAGAAAACAGTTATTTGAGGTTGAGGAGGCTATAATACTTTGTCCTTCTTCTGTCTACTGTGACTTCAGGAACTTTAGTTTGTCTGGTTCATTTTGGTACAACAACAACATGAACACAAACAAAGTCTACGTCCCAAATTAGGTTAACAGAAAAGTCCTGATTCCTGGTGACCAATGCTGACTGTTTTCCTGCTCCCAAATGTCACCCTTCCCTACACAGTGCACTACTTTGATGGACCCTATTCCCCTACACAGTGACCTACTTTGATGGACCCTATTCCCTACACAGTGCACTACTTTTGATGGACCCTATTCCTACACAGTGACCTACTTTGATGGACCCTATTCCCACACAGTACACTACTTTGATGGGAATAGCTGCCATTTATGACACAGTAATGAGACAGAAGATTATAATAACAACCACAAACTCTCTCATGTATCAACATCACCACCATTTACTGGGGAACTAACAGACAATCACCACCATGTACTGGGGAACTAACAGACAATCACCACCATGTACTGGGGAACTAACAGACAATCACCACCATGTACTGGGGAACTAACAAACAATCACCACCAAGTACTGGGGAACTAACAGACAATCACCACCATGTACTGTACTGGGGAACTGAACTGTAACAGACAATCACCACCATGTACTGGGAACTAACAGACAATCACCACCATGTACTGGGAACTAACAGACAATCACCACCATGTACTGGGGAACTAACAGACAATCACCACCATGTACTGGGAACTGTACTGGGGAACTAACAGACAATCACCACCATGTACTGGGAACTAACATACAATCACCACCATGTACTGGGAACTAACAGACAATCACCACCATGTACTGTACTGTGAACTAACAGACAATCACCACCATGTACCGGGGAACTAGACAATCACCACCATGTACTGGGAACTAACAGACAATCACCACCATGTACTGGGAACTAACAGACAATCACCACCATGTACTGTACTGGGAACTAACAGACAATCACCACCATGTACTGTACTGGGGAACTAACAGACAATCACCACCATGTACTGTACTGGGAACTAACAGACAATCACCACCATGTACTGGGGAACTAACAGACAATCACCACCATGTACTGTACTGGGAACTAACAGACAATCACCACCATGTACTGTACTGGGGAACTAACAGACAATCACCACCATGTACTGTACTGGGGAACTAACAGACAATCACCACCATGCACTGGGAACTAACAGACAATCACCACCATGTACTGTACTGGGAACTAACAGACAATCATCACCATGTACTGGGGGAACTAACAGACAATCACCACCATGTACTGGGAACTAACATACAATCACCACCATGTACTGGGGAACTAACAGACAATCACCACCATGCACTGGGAACTAACAGACAATCACCACCATGTACTGGGGAACTAACAGACAATCACCACCATGTACTGTACTGGGGAACTAACAGACAATCACCACCATGTACTGGGAACTAACAGACAATCACCACCATGTACTGTACTGGGAACTAACAGACAATCACCACCATGTACTGTACTGGGAAATCACCACCATAAACAGACAATCACCACCATGCACTGGGAACTAACAGACAATCACCACCATGTACTGGGAACTAACAGACAATCACCACCATGTACTGGGAACTAACAGACAATCACCACCATGTACTGGGGAACTAACAGACAATCACCACCATGTACTGTACTGGGGAACTAACAGACAATCACCACCATGTACTGTACTGGGAACTAACAGACAATCACCACCATGTACTGTACTGGGAACTAACAGACAATCACCACCATGGACTGTACTGGGAAACTAACAGACAATCACCACCATGTACTGTACTGGGGAACTAACAGACAATCACCACCATGTACTGGGAACTAACAGACAATCACCACCATGTACTGGGGAACTAACAGACAATCACCACCATGTACTGGGGAACTAACAGACAATCACCACCATGTACTGGGAACTAACAGACAATCACCACCATGTACTGGGGAACTAACAGACAATCACCACCATGTACTGGGGGGAACTAACAGACAATCACCACCATGTACTGTACTGGGAACTAACAGACAATCACCACCATGTACTGGGGAACTAACAGAAAATCACCACCATGTACTGGGAACTAACAGACAATCACCACCATGTACTGTACTGGGAACTAACAGACAATCACCACCATGCACTGTACTGGGAACTAACAGACAATCACACCATGCACTGGGGGAACTAACAGACAATCACCACCATGCACTACTGGGAACTAACAGACAATCATCACCATGTACTGGGGAACTAACAGACAATCACCACCATGTACTGGGAACTAACAGACAATCACCACCATGCACTGTACTGGGGAACTAACAGACAATCATCACCATGTACTGGGAACTAACAGACAATCACCACCATGTACTGGGGAACTAACCAATCACCACCATGTACTGGGAACTAACAGACAATCACCACCATGTACTGTACTGGGGAACTAACAGACAATCACCACCATGTACTGGGGAACTAACAGACAATCACCACCATGTACTGGGGAACTAACAGACAATCACCACCATGTACTGGGGAACTAACAGACAATCACCACCATGTACTGTACTGGGAACTAACAGACAATCACCACCATGTACTGGGGAACTAACAGACAATCACCACCATGTACTGTACTGGGGAACTAACAGACAATCACCACCATGTACTGGGGAACTAACAGACAATCACCACCATGTACTGTACTGGGGAACTAACAGACAATCACCACCATGTACTGTACTGGGAACTAACAGACAATCACCACCATGTACTGTACTGGGAACTAACAGACAATCACCACCATGTACTGGGAACTAACAGACAATCACCACCATGTACTGGGGAACTAACAGACAATCACCACCATGTACTGGGGAACTAACAGACAATCACCACCATGTACTGTACTGGGGAACTAACAGACAATCACCACCATGTACTGGGAACTAACAGACAATCACCACCATGTACTGTACTGGGGGAACTAACAGACAATCACCACCATGTACTGGGGAACTAACAGACAATCACCACCATGTACTGGGGAACTAACAGACAATCACCACCATGTACTGGGAACTAACAGACAATCACCACCATGTACTGGGAACTAACAGACAATCACCACCATGTACTGGGGAACTAACAGACAATCACCACCATGTACTGGGGAACTAACAGACAATCACCACCATGTACTGTACTGGGGAACTAACAGACAATCACCACCATGTACTGTACTGGGGAACTAACAGACAATCACCACCATGTACTGGGAACTAACAGACAATCACCACCATGTACTGGGAACTAACAGACAATCACCACCATGTACTGGGAACTAACAGACAATCACCACCATGGGGAACTAACAGACAATCACCACCATGTACTGTACTGGGAACTAACAGACAATCACCACCATGTACTGGGAACTAACAGACAATCACCACCATGTACTGGGGAACTAACAGACAATCACCACCATGTACTGGGAACTAACAGACAATCACCACCATGTACTGTACTGGGAACTAACAGACAATCACCACCATGTACTGTACTGGGAACTAACAGACAATCACCACCATGGACTGTACTGGGAACTAACAGACAATCACCACCATGCACTGTACTGGGGAACTAACAGACAATCATCACCATGTACTGTACTGGGAACTAACAGACAATCACCACCATGTACTGGGGAACTAACAGACAATCACCACCATGTACTGTACTGGGAACTAACAGACAATCACCACCATGTACTGGGGAACTAACAGACAATCACCACCATGTACTGGGGAACTAACAGACAATCACCACCATGTACTGGGGAACTAACAGACAATCACCACCATGTACTGGGAACTAACAGACAATCACCACCATGTACTGGGGAACTAACAGACAATCACCACCATGTACTGGGAACTAACAGACAATCACCACCATGTACTGGGGGAACTAACAGACAATCACCACCATGTACTGTACTGGGAACTAACAGACAATCACCACCATGTACTGGGAACTAACAGACAATCACTGGGGAACTAACAGACAATCACCACCATGTACTGTACTGGGGAACTAACAGACAATCACCACCATGTACTGTACTGGGAACTAACAGACAATCACCACCATGTACTGGGAACTAACAGACAATCACCACCATGTACTGGGAACTAACAGACAATCACCACCATGTACTGGGGAACTAACAGACAATCACCACCATGTACTGGGTACTGTACTGGGGAACTAACAGACAATCACCACCATGTACTGGGGAACTAACAGACAATCACCACCATGTACTGTACTGGGGAACTAACAGACAATCACCACCATGTACTGGGAACTGACAATCACTGGGGGAACTAACAGACAATCACCACCATGTACTGGGAACTAACAGACAATCACCACCATGTACTGGGGAACTAACAGACAATCACCACCATGTACTGGGGAACTAACAGACAATCACCACCATGTACTGGGAACTAACAGACAATCACCACCATGTACTGGGGAACTAACAGACAATCACCACCATGTACTGTACTGGGGAACTAACAGACAATCACCACCATGTACTGTACTGGGAACTAACAGACAATCACCACCATGTACTGTACTGGGGAACTAACAGACAATCACCACCATGTACTGGGAACTAACAGACAATCACCACCATGTACTGGGGGAACTAACAGACAATCACCACCATGTACTGTACTGGGGAACTAACAGACAATCACCACCATGTACTGGGAACTAACAGACAATCACCACCATGTACTGGGAACTAACAGACAATCACCACCATGTACTGGGGAACTAACAGACAATCACCACCATGTACTGTACTGGGGAACTAACAGACAATCACCACCATGTACTGGGGAACTAACAGACAATCACCACCATGTACTGGGAACTAACAGACAATCACCACCATGTACTGGGAACTAACAGACAATCACCACCATGTACTGTACTGGGAACTAACAGACAATCACCACCATGTACTGTACTGGGGAACTAACAGACAATCACCACCATGTACTGGGGGAACTAACAGACAATCACCACCATGTACTGTACTGGGAACTAACAGACAATCACCACCACTGTACTGGGGAACTAACAGACAATCACCACCATGTACTGGGGAACTAACAGACAATCACCACCATGTACTGTACTGGGAACTAACAGACAATCACCACCATGTACTGGGGAACTAACAGACAATCACCACCATGTACTGGGGAACTAACAGACAATCACCACCATGTACTGGGAACTAACAGACAATCACCACCATGTACTGGGAACTACTCACCACCCATGGGGAACTAACAGACAATCACCACCATGTACTGGGGAACTAACAGACAATCACCACCATGTACTGTACTGGGGAACTAACAGACAATCACCACCATGTACTGTACTGGGGAACTAACAGACAATCACCACCATGTACTGGGGAACTAACAGACAATCACCACCATGTACTGGGGAACTAACAGACAATCACCACCATGTACTGGGGAACTAACAGACAATCACCACCATGTACTGTACTGGGAACTAACAGACAATCACCACCATGTACTGGGAACTAACAGACAATCACCACCATGTACTGGGGAACTAACAGACAATCACCACCATGTACTGTACTGGGAACTAACAGACAATCACCACCATGTACTGGGAACTAACAGACAATCACCACCATGTACTGGGGGGAACTAACAGACAATCACCACCAACTGTACTGTACTGTACTGGGAACTAACAGACAATCACCACCATGTACTGTACTGGGGAACTAACAGACAATCACCACCATGTACTGGGGGGAACTAACAGACAATCACCACCATGTACTGGGAACTAACAGACAATCACCACCATGTACTGTACTGGGGAACTAACAGACAATCACCACCATGTACTGGGGAACTAACAGACAATCACCACCATGTACTGTACTGGGGAACTAACAGACAATCACCACCATGTACTGTACTGGGAACTAACAGACAATCACCACCATGCACTGGGGAACTAACAGACAATCACCACCATGTACTGGGAACTAACAGACAATCACCACCATGTACTGGGAACTAACAGACAATCACCACCATGTACTGGGAACTAACAGACAATCACCACCATGTACTGTACTGGGGAACTAACAGACAATCACCACCATGTACTGGGAACTAACAGACAATCACCACCATGTACTGGGGAACTAACAGACAATCACCACCATGTACTGGGAACTAACAGACAATCACCACCATGTACTGGGGAACTAACAGACAATCACCACCATGTACTGGGGAACTAACAGACAATCACCACCATGTACTGTACTGGGGAACTAACAGACAATCACCACCATGTACTGGGGAACTAACAGACAATCACCACCATGTACTGTACTGGGAACTAACAGACAATCACCACCATGTACTGTACTGGGAACTAACAGACAATCACCACCATGTACTGGGGAACTAACAGACAATCACCACCATGTACTGGGAACTAACAGACAATCACCACCATGTACTGGGAACTAACAGACAATCACCACCATGTACTGGGGAACTAACAGACAATCACCACCATGTACTGGGAACTAACAGACAATCACCACCATGTACTGTACTGGGAACTAACAGACAATCACCACCATGTACTGGGGAACTAACAGACAATCACCACCATGTACTGGGGAACTAACAGACAATCACCACCATGTACTGTACTGGGAACTAACAGACAATCACCACCATGTACTGGGGGAACTAACAGACAATCACCACCATGTACTGTACTGGGGAACTAACAGACAATCACCACCATGTACTGGGGAACTAACAGACAATCACCACCATGTACTGGGGAACTAACAGACAATCACCACCATGTACTGGGGAACTAACAGACAATCACCACCATGTACTGTACTGGGGAACTAACAGACAATCACCACCATGTACTGGGGAACTAACAGACAATCACCACCATGTACTGGGGAACTAACAGACAATCACCACCATGTACTGTACTGGGGAACTAACAGACAATCACCACCATGTACTGTACTGGGGAACTAACAGACAATCACCACCATGTACTGGGGAACTAACAGACAATCACCACCATGTACTGTACTGGGGAACTAACAGACAATCACCACCATGTACTGGGGAACTAACAGACAATCACCACCATGTACTGTACTGGGGAACTAACAGACAATCACCACCATGTACTGGGGAACTAACAGACAATCACCACCATGTACTGGGGAACTAACAGACAATCACCACCATGTACTGGGGAACTAACAGACAATCACCACCATGTACTGTACTGGGAACTAACAGACAATCACCACCATGTACTGTACTGGGGAACTAACAGACAATCACCACCATGTACTGGGAACTAACAGACAATCACCACCATGTACTGTACTGGGGAACTAACAGACAATCACCACCATGTACTGGGGAACTAACAGACAATCACCACCATGTACTGTACTGGGGAACTAACAGACAATCACCACCATGTACTGGGGAACTAACAGACAATCACCACCATGTACTGTACTGGGAACTAACAGACAATCACCACCATGTACTGTACTGGGGAACTAACAGACAATCACCACCATGTACTGGGGAACTAACAGACAATCACCACCATGTACTGTACTGGGAACTAACAGACAATCACCACCATGTACTGGGAACTAACAGACAATCACCACCATGTACTGGGAACTAACAGACAATCACCACCATGTACTGGGAACTAACAGACAATCACCACCATGTACTGTACTGGGGAACTAACAGACAATCACCACCATGTACTGGGGAACTAACAGACAATCACCACCATGTACTGGGGAACTAACAGACAATCACCACCATGTACTGGGGGAACTAACAGACAATCACCACCATGTACTGGGGAACTAACAGACAATCACCACCATGTACTGGGGAACTAACAGACAATCACCACCATGTACTGGGAACTAACAGACAATCACCTGTACTGGGAACTAACAGACAATCACCACCATGTACTGTACTGGGAACTAACAGACAATCACCACCATGTACTGGGGAACTAACAGACAATCACCACCATGTACTGGGAACTAACAGACAATCACCACCATGTACTGTACTGGGAACTAACAGACAATCACCACCATGTACTGGGGAACTAACAGACAATCACCACCATGTACTGGGAACTAACAGACAATCACCACCATGTACTGGGGAACTAACAGACAATCACCACCATGTACTGGGGAACTAACAGACAATCACCACCATGTACTGGGGAACTAACAGACAATCACCACCATGTACTGGGGAACTAACAGACAATCACCACCATGTACTGTACTGGGAACTAACAGACAATCACCACCATGTGTACTGGGGAACTAACAGACAATCATCACCATGTACTGTACTGGGGAACTAACAGACAATCACCACCATGTACTGGGAACTAACAGACAATCACCACCATGTACTGGGGAACTAACAGACAATCACCACCATGTACTGGGAACTAACAGACAATCACCACCATGTACTGTACTGGGAACTAACAGACAATCACCACCATGTACTGGGGAACTAACAGACAATCACCACCATGTACTGTACTGGGGAACTAACAGACAATCACCACCATGTACTGGGGAACTAACAGACAATCACCACCATGTACTGGGGAACTAACAGACAATCACCACCATGTACTGGGGAACTAACAGACAATCACCACCATGTACTGGGAACTAACAGACAATCACCACCATGTACTGGGAACTAACAGACAATCACCACCATGTACTGGGGAACTAACAGACAATCACCACCATGTACTGGGGAACTAACAGACAATCACCACCATGTACTGGGAACTAACAGACAATCACCACCATGTACTGTACTGGGGAACTAACAGACAATCACCACCATGTACTGTACTGGGAACTAACAGACAATCACCACCATGTACTGGGAACTAACAGACAATCACCACCATGTACTGTACTGGGGAACTAACAGACAATCACCACCATGTACTGGGGAACTAACAGACAATCACCACCATGTACTGTACTGGGGAACTAACAGACAATCACCACCATGTACTGTACTGGGAACTAACAGACAATCACCACCATGTACTGGGGAACTAACAGACAATCACCACCATGTACTGGGGAACTAACAGACAATCACCACCATGTACTGGGGAACTAACAGACAATCACCACCATGTACTGGGAACTAACAGACAATCACCACCATGTACTGTACTGGGAACTAACAGACAATCACCACCATGTACTGGGAACTAACAGACAATCACCACCATGTACTGGGGAACTAACAGACAATCACCACCATGTACTGGGAACTAACAGACAATCACCACCATGTACTGGGAACTAACAGACAATCACCACCATGTATGTACTGGGGAACTAACAGACAATCACCACCATGTACTGGGGAACTAACAGACAATCACCACCATGTACTGTACTGGGGAACTAACAGACAATCACCACCATGTACTGGGGAACTAACAGACAATCACCACCATGTACTGGGGAACTAACAGACAATCACCACCATGTACTGGGGGAACTAACAGACAATCACCACCATGTACTGTACTGGGGAACTAACAGACAATCACCACCATGTACTGTACTGGGAACTAACAGACAATCATCACCACCATGTACTGGGAACTAACAGACAATCACCACCATGTACTGTACTGGGGAACTAACAGACAATCACCACCATGTACTGGGAACTAACAGACAATCACCACCATGTACTGGGGAACTAACAGACAATCACCACCATGTACTGGGGAACTAACAGACAATCACCACCATGTACTGGGGAACTAACAGACAATCACCACCATGTACTGGGAACTAACAGACAATCACCACCATGTACTGGGAACTAACAGACAATCACCACCATGTACTGTACTGGGGAACTAACAGACAATCACCACCATGTACTGTACTGGGAACTAACAGACAATCACCACCATGTACTGGGAACTAACAGACAATCACCACCATGTACTGGGGAACTAACAGACAATCACCACCATGTACTGGGGAACTAACAGACAATCACCACCATGTACTGGGAACTAACAGACAATCACCACCATGTACTGTACTGGGGAACTAACAGACAATCACCACCATGTACTGGGGAACTAACAGACAATCACCACCATGTACTGGGAACTAACAGACAATCACCACCATGTACTGGGGAACTAACAGACAATCACCACCATGTACTGGGAACTAACAGACAATCACCACCATGTACTGGGAACTAACAGACAATCACCACCATGTACTGGGGAACTAACAGACAATCACCACCATGTACTGGGGAACTAACAGACAATCACCACCATGTACTACTGGGGAACTAACAGACAATCACCACCATGTACTGGGGAACTAACAGACAATCACCACCATGTACTGGGGAACTAACAGACAATCACCACCATGTACTGTACTGGGGAACTAACAGACAATCACCACCATGCACTGGGGAACTAACAGACAATCACCACCATGTACTGGGAACTAACAGACAATCACTGGGGAACTAACAGACAATCACCACCATGTACTGTACTGGGAACTAACAGACAATCACCACCATGTACTGGGGGAACTAACAGACAATCACCACCATGTACTGGGGGGAACTAACAGACAATCACCACCATGTACTGTACTGGGGAACTAACAGACAATCACCACCATGTACTGGGAACTAACAGACAATCACCACCATGTACTGGGGAACTAACAGACAATCACCACCATGTACTGGGGAACTAACAGACAATCACCACCATGTACTGGGGAACTAACAGACAATCACCACCATGTACTGGGAACTAACAGACAATCACCACCATGTACTGGGAACTAACAGACAATCACCACCATGTACTGGGGAACTAACAGACAATCACCACCATGTACTGGGGAACTAACAGACAATCACCACCATGTACTGGGGAACTAACAGACAATCACCACCATGTACTGGGGAACTAACAGACAATCACCACCATGTACTGGGGAACTAACAGACAATCACCACCATGTACTGGGGAACTAACAGACAATCACCACCATGTACTGGGGAACTAACAGACAATCACCACCATGTACTGGGGAACTAACAGACAATCACCACCATGTACTGGGGAACTAACAGACAATCACCACCATGTACTGGGGAACTAACAGACAATCACCACCATGTACTGGGGAACTAACAGACAATCACCACCATGTACTGGGAACTAACAGACAATCACCACCATGTACTGGGAACTAACAGACAATCACCACCATGTACTGGGGAACTAACAGACAATCACCACCATGTACTGTACTGGGGAACTAACAGACAATCACCACCATGTACTGTACTGGGAACTAACAGACAATCACCACCATGTACTGGGAACTAACAGACAATCACCACCATGTACTGTACTGGGGAACTAACAGACAATCACCACCATGTACTGGGGAACTAACAGACAATCACCACCATGTACTGGGAACTAACAGACAATCACCACCATGTACTGTAAACTAACAGACAATCACCACCATGTACTGTACTGGGGAACTAACAGACAATCACCACCATGTACTGGGGAACTAACAGACAATCACCACCATGTACTGGGGGAACTAACAGACAATCACCACCATGTACTGGGGGAACTAACAGACAATCACCACCATGTACTGGGGAACTAACAGACAATCACCACCATGTACTGTACTGGGGAACTAACAGACAATCACCACCATGTACTGGGAACTAACAGACAATCACCACCATGTACTGGGGAACTAACAGACAATCACCACCATGTACTGGGGAACTAACAGACAATCACCACCATGTACTGGGGAACTAACAGACAATCACCACCATGTACTGGGAACTAACAGACAATCACCACCATGTACTGTACTGGGAACTAACAGACAATCACCACCATGTACTGGGGAACTAACAGACAATCACCACCATGTACTGGGGAACTAACAGACAATCACCACCATGTACTGGGGGGAACTAACAGACAATCACCACCATGTACTGGGGAACTAACAGACAATCACCACCATGTATGTACTGGGGAACTAACAGACAATCACCACCATGCACTGTACTGGGAACTAACAGACAATCACCACCATGTACTGGGGAACTAACAGACAATCACCACCATGTACTGGGAACTACAGACAATCACCACCATGTACTGGGGGAACTAACAGACAATCACCACCATGTACTGGGAACTAACAGACAATCACCACCATGTACTGTACTGGGAACTAACAGACAATCACCACCATGTACTGTACTGGGGAACTAACAGACAATCACCACCATGTACTGTACTGGGAACTAACAGACAATCACCACCATGTACTGGGAACTAACAGACAATCACCACCATGTACTGGGGAACTAACAGACAATCACCACCATGTACTGGGGAACTAACAGACAATCACCACCATGTACACTGGGGAACTAACAGACAATCACCACCATGTACTGTACTGGGAACTAACAGACAATCACCACCATGTACTGGGGAACTAACAGACAATCACCACCATGTACTGGGAACTAACAGACAATCACCACCATGTACTGTACTGGGGAACTAACAGACAATCACCACCATGTACTGTACTGGGGAACTAACAGACAATCACCACCATGTACTGGGGAACTAACAGACAATCACCACCATGTACTGTACTGGGAACTAACAGACAATCACCACCATGTACTGGGAACTAACAGACAATCACCACCATGTACTGGGAACTAACAGACAATCACCACCATGTACTGGGAACTAACAGACAAACCACCATACTGGGAACTAACAGACAATCACCACCATGTACTGGGGAACTAACAGACAATCACCACCATGTACTGGGAACTAACAGACAATCACCACCATGTACTGGGGAACTAACAGACAATCACCACCATGTACTGGGGAACTAACAGACAATCACCACCATGTACTGGGGGAACTAACAGACAATCACCACCATGTACTGGGAACTAACAGACAATCACCACCATGTACTGGGGAACTAACAGACAATCACCACCATGTACTGGGGAACTAACAGACAATCACCACCATGTACTGGGGAACTAACAGACAATCACCACCATGTACTGTACTGGGGAACTAACAGACAATCACCACCATGTACTGTACTGGGAACTAACAGACAATCACCACCATGCACTGTACTGGGGAACTAACAGACAATCACCACCATGTACTGGGGGAACTAACAGACAATCACCACCATGTACTGTACTGGGAACTAACAGACAATCACCACCATGTACTGGGGAACTAACAGACAATCACCACCATGTACTGTACTGGGAACTAACAGACAATCACCACCATGTACTGGGAACTAACAGACAATCACCACCATGTACTGGGGAACTAACAGACAATCACCACCATGTACTGTACTGGGGAACTAACAGACAATCACCACCATGTACTGTACTGGGGAACTAACAGACAATCACCACCATGTACTGGGAACTAACAGACAATCACCACCATGTACTGGGGAACTAACAGACAATCACCACCATGTACTGGGGGAACTAACAGACAATCACCACCATGTACTGTACTGGGAACTAACAGACAATCACCACCATGTACTGTACTGGGGAACTAACAGACAATCACCACCATGTACTGTACTGGGGAACTAACAGACAATCACCACCATGTACTGGGGAACTAACAGACAATCACCACCATGTACTGTACTGGGGAACTAACAGACAATCACCACCATGTACTGTACTGGGAACTAACAGACAATCACCACCATGTACTGTACTGGGAACTAACAGACAATCACCACCATGTACTGGGAACTAACAGACAATCACCACCATGTACTGTACTGGGGAACTAACAGACAATCACCACCATGTACTGTACTGGGAACTAACAGACAATCACCACCATGTACTGTACTGGGGAACTAACAGACAATCACCACCATGTACTGGGGAACTAACAGACAATCACCACCATGTACTGTACTGGGGAACTAACAGACAATCACCACCATGTACTGTACTGGGAACTAACAGACAATCACCACCATGTACTGTACTGGGAACTAACAGACAATCACCACCATGTACTGGGGGAACTAACAGACAATCACCACCATGTACTGGGGAACTAACAGACAATCACCACCATGTACTGGGGAACTAACAGACAATCACCACCATGTGTACTGGGAACTAACAGACAATCACCACCATGTACTGGGGAACTAACAGACAATCACCACCATGTACTGGGAACTAACAGACAATCACCACCATGTACTGGGGAACTAACAGACAATCACCACCATGTACTGTACTGGGGAACTAACAGACAATCACCACCATGTACTGGGGAACTAACAGACAATCACCACCATGTACTGGGGAACTAACAGACAATCACCACCATGTACTGTACTGGGAACTAACAGACAATCACCACCATGTAACTGTCACTGGGGAACTAACAGACAATCACCACCATGTACTGTACTGGGAACTAACAGACAATCACCACCATGTACTGGGGAACTAACAGACAATCACCACCATGTACTGGGGAACTAACAGACAATCACCACCATGTACTGGGAACTAACAGACAATCACCACCATGTACTGTACTGGGAACTAACAGACAATCACCACCATGTACTGGGGAACTAACAGACAATCACCACCATGTACTGTACTGGGGAACTAACAGACAATCACCACCATGTACTGTACTGGGGAACTAACAGACAATCACCACCATGTACTGTACTGGGAACTAACAGACAATCACCACCATGTACTGGGAACTAACAGACAATCACCACCATGTACTGTACTGGGGAACTAACAGACAATCACCACCATGTACTGTACTGGGGAACTAACAGACAATCACCACCATGTACTGTACTGGGAACTAACAGACAATCACCACCATGTACTGTACTGGGAACTAACAGACAATCACCACCATGTACTGGGAACTAACAGACAATCACCACCATGTACTGTACTGGGGAACTAACAGACAATCACCACCATGTACTGGGAACTAACAGACAATCACCACCATGTACTGTACTGGGAACTAACAGACAATCACCACCATGTACTGGGGAACTAACAGACAATCACCACCATGTACTGGGAACTAACAGACAATCACCACCATGTACTGGGGAACTAACAGACAATCACCACCATGTACTGGGGAACTAACAGACAATCACCACCATGTACTGTACTCTGGGGAACTAACAGACAATCACCACCATGTACTGTACTGGGGAACTAACAGACAATCACCACCATGTACTGGGAACTAACAGACAATCACCACCATGTACTGGGGAACTAACAGACAATCACCACCATGTACTGTACTGGGGAACTAACAGACAATCACCACCATGTACTGGGGAACTAACAGACAATCACCACCATGTACTGGGGGAACTAACAGACAATCACCACCATGTACTGGGGAACTAACAGACAATCACCACCATGTACTGGGGGAACTAACAGACAATCACCACCATGTACTGGGAACTAACAGACAATCACCACCATGTACTGGGGGAACTAACAGACAATCACCACCATGTACTGGGGAACTAACAGACAATCACCACCATGTACTGGGAACTAACAGACAATCACCACCATGTACTGGGGAACTAACAGACAATCACCACCATGTACTGTACTGGGGAACTAACAGACAATCACCACCTGTACTGTACTGGGAACTAACAGACAATCACCACCATGTACTGGGAACTAACAGACAATCACCACCATGTACTGGGGAACTAACAGACAATCACCACCATGCACTGGGGAACTAACAGACAATCACCACCATGTACTGGGGAACTAACAGACAATCACCACCATGTACTGGGAACTAACAGACAATCACCACCATGTACTGGGGAACTAACAGACAATCACCACCATGTACTGTACTGGGGAACTAACAGACAATCACCACCATGTACTGGGGAACTAACAGACAATCACCACCATGTACTGGGAACTAACAGACAATCACCACCATGTACTGGGGAACTAACAGACAATCACCACCATGTACTGGGGGAACTAACAGACAATCACCACCATGTACTGGGGAACTAACAGACAATCACCACCATGTACTGTACTGGGGAACTAACAGACAATCACCACCATGTACTGGGAACTAACAGACAATCACCACCATGTACTGGGGAACTAACAGACAATCACCACCATGTACTGGGGAACTAACAGACAATCACCACCATGTACTGGGGAACTAACAGACAATCACCACCATGTACTGGGAACTAACAGACAATCACCACCATGTACTGTACTGGGGAACTAACAGACAATCACCACCATGTACTGGGGAACTAACAGACAATCACCACCATGTACTGGGGAACTAACAGACAATCACCACCATGTACTGTACTGGGGAACTAACAGACAATCACCACCATGTACTGGGGAACTAACAGACAATCACCACCATGTACTGGGGAACTAACAGACAATCACCACCATGTACTGGGGAACTAACAGACAATCACCACCATGACTGGGGAACTCAATCACCACCATGTACTGGGGAACTAACAGACAATCACCACCATGTACTGTACTGGGGAACTAACAGACAATCACCACCATGTACTGGGGAACTAACAGACAATCACCACCATGGGGGGAACTAACAGACAATCACCACCATGTACACTGGGGAACTAACAGACAATCACCACCATGTACTGTACTGGGAACTAACAGACAATCACCACCATGTACTGGGGAACTAACAGACAATCACCACCATGTACTGGGGAACTAACAGACAATCACCACCATGTACTGGGGGAACTAACAGACAATCACCACCATGTACTGGGGAACTAACAGACAATCACCACCATGTACTGGGGAACTAACAGACAATCACCACCATGTACTGACAATCACCACCATGGGGGGAACTAACAGACAATCACCACCATGTACTGTACTGGGGAACTAACAGACAATCACCACCATGTACTGGGGAACTAACAGACAATCACCACCATGTACTGGGGAACTAACAGACAATCACCACCATGTACTGTACTGGGAACTAATCACCACCATGTACTGGGGGAACTAACAGACAATCACCACCATGTACTGTACTGGGGAACTAACAGACAATCACCACCATGTACTGTACTGGGAACTAACAGACAATCACCACCATGTACTGGGAACTAACAGACAATCACCACCATGCACTGGGGAACTAACAGACAATCACCACCATGTACTGTACTGGGAACTAACAGACAATCACCACCATGTACTGTACTGGGGAACTAACAGACAATCACCACCATGTACTGGGGAACTAACAGACAATCACCACCATGTACTGTACTGGGGAACTAACAGACAATCACCACCATGTACTGGGGAACTAACAGACAATCACCACCATGTACTGGGGAACTAACAGACAATCACCACCATGTACTGGGGAACTAACAGACAATCACCACCATGTACTGGGGGGACTAACAGACAATCACCACCATGTACTGGGGAACTAACAGACAATCACCACCATGTACTGGGGAACTAACAGACAATCACCACCATGTACTGTACTGGGGAACTAACAGACAATCACCACCATGTACTGTACTGGGGAACTAACAGACAATCACCACCATGTACTGGGGAACTAACAGACAATCACCACCATGTACTGTACTGGGGAACTAACAGACAATCACCACCATGTACTGGGGAAACTAACAGACAATCACCACCATGTACTGTACTGGGGAACTAACAGACAATCACCACCATGTACTGGGGAACTAACAGACAATCACCACCATGTACTGGGAACTAACAGACAATCACCACCATGTACTGTACTGGGGAACTAACAGACAATCACCACCATGTACTGTACTGGGGAACTAACAGACAATCACCACCATGTACTGTACTGGGAACTAACAGACAATCACCACCATGTACTGTACTGGGAACTAACAGACAATCACCACCATCACCACCATGTACTGGGGAACTAACAGACAATCACCACCATGTACTGTACTGGGAACTAACAGACAATCACCACCATGCACTGGGGAACTAACAGACAATCACCACCATGTACTGGGGAACTAACAGACAATCACCACCATGTACTGGGAACTAACAGACAATCACCACCATGTACTGGGGAACTAACAGACAATCACCACCATGCACTGTACTGGGGAACTAACAGACAATCACCACCATGTACTGGGAACTAACAGACAATCACCACCATGTACTGGGGAACTAACAGACAATCACCACCATGTACTGTACTGGGGAACTAACAGACAATCACCACCATGCACTGTACTGGGGAACTAACAGACAATCACCACCATGTACTGTACTGGGAACTAACAGACAATCACCACCATGTACTGGGGAACTAACAGACAATCACCACCATGTACTGGGAACTAACAGACAATCACCACCATGTACTGGGGAACTAACAGACAATCACCACCATGTACTGGGAACTAACAGACAATCACCACCATGTACTGGGGAACTAACAGACAATCACCACCATGTACTGTACTGGGGAACTAACAGACAATCACCACCATGTACTGGGGAACTAACAGACAATCACCACCATGTACTGGGGAACTAACAGACAATCACCACCATGTACTGTACTGGGGAACTAACAGACAATCACCACCATGTACTGTACTGGGAACTAACAGACAATCACCACCATGTACTGTACTGGGGAACTAACAGACAATCACCACCATGCACTGTACTGGGGAACTAACAGACAATCATCACCATGTACTGGGGAACTAACAGACAATCACCACCATGTACTGGGGAACTAACAGACAATCACCACCATGTACTGGGGAACTAACAGACAATCACCACCATGTACTGTACTGGGGAACTAACAGACAATCACCACCATGTACTGGGGAACTAACAGACAATCACCACCATGTACTGGGGAACTAACAGACAATCACCACCATGTACTGGGGAACTAACAGACAATCACCACCATGTACTGTACTGGGGAACTAACAGACAATCACCACCATCTACTGGGGAACTAACAGACAATCACCACCATGTACTGGTGAACTAACAGACAATCACCACCATGTACTGGGGAACTAACAGACAATCACCACCATGTACTGTACTGGGGAACTAACAGACAATCACCACCATGTACTGTACTGGGGAACTAACAGACAATCACCACCATGTACTGTACTGGGGAACTAACAGACAATCACCACCATGCACTGGGGAACTAACAGACAATCACCACCATGTACTGTACTGGGGAACTAACAGACAATCACCACCATGTACTGGGAACTAACAGACAATCACCACCATGTACTGGGGGAACTAACAGACAATCACCACCATGTACTGGGGAACTAACAGACAATCACCACCATGTACTGTACTGGGAACTAACAGACAATCACCACCATGTACTGTACTGGGGAACTAACAGACAATCACCACCATGTACTGTACTGGGGAACTAACAGACAATCACCACCATGTACTGTACTGGGGAACTAACAGACAATCACCACCATGCACTGGGGAACTAACAGACAATCACCACCATGTACTGGGGAACTAACAGACAATACTGGGGAACTAACAGACAATCACCACCATGTACTGGGGAACTAACAGACAATCACCACCATGTACTGGGGAACTAACAGACAATCATCACCATGCACTGTACTGGGGAACTAACAGACAATCACCACCATGTACTGGGGAACTAACAGACAATCACCACCATGTACTGGGGAACTAACAGACAATCACCACCATGTACTGGGGAACTAACAGACAATCATCACCATGCACTGTACTGGGGAACTAACAGACAATCACCACCATGTACTGTACTGGGGAACTAACAGACAATCACCACCATGTACTGGGGAACTAACAGACAATCACCACCATGTACTGGGGAACTAACAGACAATCACCACCATGTACTGTACTGGGGAACTAACAGACAATCACCACCATGTACTGGGGAACTAACAGACAATCATCACCATGTACTGTACTGGGGAACTAACAGACAATCACCACCATGTACTGGGGAACTAACAGACAATCATCACCATGCACTGGGGAACTAACAGACAATCACCACCATGTACTGGGGAACTAACAGACAATCACCACCATGCACTGGGGAACTAACAGACAATCACCACCATGTACTGTACTGGGGAACTAACAGACAATCACCACCATGTACTGTACTGGGGAACTAACAGACAATCACCACCATGTACTGTACTGGGGAACTAACAGACAATCACCACCATGCACTGGGGAACTAACAGACAATCACCACCATGTACTGGGGAACTAACAGACAATCACCACCATGTACTGTACTGGGGAACTAACAGACAATCACCACCATGTACTGTACTGGGGAACTAACAGACAATCACCACCATGTACTGGGGAACTAACAGACAATCACCACCATGTACTGGGGAACTAACAGACAATCACCACCATGTACTGGGGAACTAACAGACAATCACCACCATGTACTGGGGAACTAACAGACAATCACCACCATGTACTGGGGAACTAACAGACAATCACCAGCATGTTGTTATCCACCAACTAATCACCATGACGTCATCGTCCATGTTGTTATCCACCAAACTAATCAACATGACGTCATCGTCCATGTTGTTATCCACCAAACTAATCAA
This sequence comes from Oncorhynchus nerka, assembly GCF_034236695.1. Lineage (NCBI taxonomy): Eukaryota > Metazoa > Chordata > Actinopteri > Salmoniformes > Salmonidae > Oncorhynchus > Oncorhynchus nerka. The sequence continues at coordinate 1,814,731 of NC_088402.1, forward strand.
CATGACGGGTTGTTAACTAATCAACATGACGTCATCGACAATCCCATGTTGTTATCCACCAAACTAATCACCATGACGTCATCGTCCATGTTGTTATCCACCAAACTAATCACCATGATGTCATCGTCCATCACCAAACTAATCACCATGACGTCATCGTCCATGTTGTTATCCACCAAACTAATCACCATGATGTCAATCCACCACCAAACTAATCACCATGATGTCATCGGTTGTTATCCACCAAACTAATCACCATGACGATCGTCCAATCCACCAAACTAATCACCATGATGTCATCGGTTGTTATCCACCAAACAATCACCATGATGTCATGTCCATGTTGTTATCCACCAAACTAATCACCATGACGTCATCGTCCATGTTGTTATCCACCAAACTAATCACCATGACGTCATCGTCCATGTTGTTATCCACCAAACTAATCACCATGATGTCATCGTCCATGTTGTTATCCACCAAACTAATCACCATGACGTCATCGTCCATGTTGTTATCCACCAAACTAATCACCATGATGTCATCGTCCATGTTGTTATCCACCAAACTAATCACCATGATGTCATCACCCATGTTGTTATCCACCAAACTAATCACCATGATGTCATCGTCCATGTTGTTATCCACCAAACTAATCACCATGACGCCATCGTCCATGTTGTTATCCACCAAACTAATCACCATGATGTCATCGTCCATGTTGTTATCCACCAAACTAATCACCATGATGTCATCGTCCATGTTGTTATCCACCAAACTAATCACCATGATGTCATCGTCCATGTTGTTATCCACCAAACTAATCACCATGACGTCATCGTCCATGTTGTTATCCACCAAACTAATCACCATGATGTCATCGTCCATGTTGTTATCCACCAAACTAATCACCATGACGTCATCGTCCATGTTGTTATCCACCAAACTAATCACCATGATGTCATCGTCCATGTTGTTATCCACCAAACTAATCACCATGATGTCATCGTCCATGTTGTTATCCACCAAACTAATCACCATGACGTCATCGTCCATGTTGTTATCCACCAAACTAATCACCATGATGTCATCGTCCATGTTGTTATCCACCAAACTAATCACCATGATGTCATCGTCCATGTTGTTATCCACCAAACTAATCACCATGACGTCATCGTCCATGTTGTTATCCACCAAACTAATCACCATGATGTCATCGTCCATGTTGTTATCCACCAAACTAATCACCATGATGTCATCGTCCATGTTGTTATCCACCAAACTAATCACCATGATGTCATCGTCCATGTTGTTATCCACCAAACTAATCACCATGACGTCATCGTCCATGTTGTTATCCACCAAACTAATCACCATGATGTCATCGTCCATGTTGTTATCCACCAAACTAATCACCATGATGTCATCGTCCATGTTGTTATCCACCAAACTAATCACCATGATGTCATCGTCCATGTTGTTATCCACCAAACTAATCACCATGATGTCATCGTCCATGTTGTTATCCACCAAACTAATCAACATGATGTCATCGTCCAGATAATTATATCCAAGGAATGCAGCTGATTTAGGGCTTACTTACTTACTGCGTATTTTGGGCACAAATAAAGACTTCGTTACAATCTCCTTCTCGCCGTGTAAGGGCTTAGTGGCACCGTTTGAGCTGTTGGTTGTAACTGCTGTTTAGTACGTTAGGATCACAATAGAAGTGTTTCTGCATTCAACATGGATAGAGTGGGATTTAGCTTTTATCAGTAGAGTTAAACACTAAAACACTGAGGCTACAGCCCAAATGGCACCCCATTCCCTATATAGTGCACTACTGTGATGGACCCTATTGCCTGTATAGTGCACTACTTTTCACCAGGGCCCAGAGGGTGCCAATTTAAGGACTGCTCACAAGTCAGGAAGTGTTGCTGAAGTATGGATCATCCCCAAGACACCCAGCAACTGACTGAGTGTGTCTCACCCTCTCTCCCTTCCATGGCATGCCATCAGTTTACTATCTGTCTCACTCTCTCTCTGACATGCCATCAGTTTACTATCTGTCTCACTCTCTCCCTGACATGCCATCAGTTTACTATCTGTATCTGTCTCACTCTCTCCCTGGCATGCCATCAGTTTACTATCTGTATCTGTCTCACTCTCTCCCTGGCATGCCATCAGTTTACTATCTGTCTCACTCTCTCCCTGACATGCCATCAGTTTACTATCTGTCTCACTCTCTTCCTGACATGTCATCAGTTTACTATCTGTCTCACTCTCTCCCTGGCATGCCATCAGTTTACTATCTGTCTCACTCTCTCCCTGGCATGCCATCAGTTTACTATCTGTCTCACTCTCTCCCTGACATGCCATCAGTTTACTATCTGTCTCACTCTCTTCCTGACATGTCATCAGTTTACTATCTGTATCTGTCTCACTCTCTCCCTGACATGCCATCAGTTTACTATCTGTATCTGTCTCACTCTCTCCCTGACATGTCATCAGTTTACTATCTGTCTCACTCTCTCCCTGACATGCCATCAGTTTACTATCTGTCTCACTCTCTCCCTGACATGTCATCAGTTTACTATCTGTATCTGTCTCACTCTCTCCCTGGCATGCCATCAGTTTACTATCTGTCTCACTCTCTCCCTGACATGCCATCAGTTTACTATCTGTATCTGTCTCACTCTCTCCCTGACATGTCATCAGTTTACTATCTGTATCTGTCTCACTCTCTCCCTGACATGCCATCAGTTTACTATCTGTCTCACTCTCTCCCTGACATGCCATCAGTTTACTATCTGTCTCACTCTCTCCCTGACATGCCATCAGTTTACTATCTGTCTCACTCTCTCCCTGACATGTCATCAGTTTACTATCTGTATCTGTCTCACTCTCTCCCTGACATGCCATCAGTTTACTATCTGTCTCACTCTCTCTCTGACATGCCATCAGTTTACTATCTGTCTCACTCTCTCCCTGACATGCCATCAGTATACTATCTGTATCTGTCTCACTCTCTCCCTGGCAGCAGTATACTATCTGTATCTGTCTCACTCTCTCCCTGACATGCCATCAGTTTACTATCTGTCTCACTCTCTCCCTGGCATGCCATCAGTTTACTATCTGTCTCACTCTCTCCCTGGCATGCCATCAGTTTACTATCTGTCTCACTCTCTCCCTGACATGCCATCAGTTTACTATCTGTCTCACTCTCTCCCTGGCATGCCATCAGTTTACTATCTGTCTCACTCTCTCCCTGGCATGCCATCAGTTTACTATCTGTCTCACTCTCTCCCTGGCATGCCATCAGTTTACTATCTGTCTCACTCTCTCCCTGGCATGCCATCAGTTTACTATCTGTCTCACTCTCTCCCTGGCATGCCATCAGTTTACTATCTGTATCTGTCTCACTCTCTCCCTGGCATGCCATCAGTTTACTATCTGTCTCACTCTCTCCATGGCAGCAGTTTACTATCTGTATCTGTCTCACTCTCTCCCTGGCATGCCATCAGTTTACTATCTGTCTCACTCTCTCCCTCTGACAGCAGTTTACTATCTGTATCTGTCTCACTCTCTCCCTGACATGCCATCAGTTTATTATCTGTCTCACTCTCTCCCTGGCATGCCATCAGTTTACTATCTGTATCTGTCTCTCTCTCTCTCTGACAGCAGTATACTAGTTATAGCTATATCTGTCTCTCTCTCTCTCTCTTGACAGCAGTATACTAGCTATATCTGTCTCACTCTCTCTCTCTCTCTGACAGCAGTATGCTAGTTATAGCTATATCTGTCTCTCTCTCTCTCTGACAGCAGTATGCTAGTTATAGCTATATCTGTCTCTCTCTCTCTCTCTGACAGCAGTATACTAGTTATAGCTGCACATCTGTCTCACTCTCTCTCTCTGACAGCAGTATATTAGCTATATCTATCTCACTGTAACGGTTCTCTTGTAGTGAAGGAGAGTCGGACCAAAATGCAGCGTGTAGATTGCGATCCATGTTTAATAAACAAACGTAAAACACGAATCAATTATAAACACTACAAAACAAAGAACGTAATGAACGTAACGAAAACCGAAACAGCCTATACTTGTGTCAACTCACACAGAGACAGGAACAAAGACACTAAGGACAATCACCCACGAAACACACAAAGAATATGACTGCCTAAATATGGTTCCCAATCAGAAACAACGATAAACACCTGACTCTGATTGAGAACCACTTCAGACAGCCATAGACTTTGCTAGATAACCCCACTAGCTACAATCCCACTAACATACACACCACATACAAAAACACATGTCACACCCTGGCCTGACCAAATAAATGAAGATAAACACAAAATACTTTGACCAGGGCGTGACACTCTCTGACAGCAGTATACTAGTTATAGCTGTATCTGTCTCCCTTTCTCTCTCTGACAGCAGTATACTAGTTATAGCTGTATATGTGTCTCTCTCTCTCTCTCTGACAGCAGTATACTAGTTATAGCTGCACATCTGTCTCACTCTCTCTCTCTTGACAGCAGTATACTAGTTATAGCTGTATCTGTCTCCCTTTCTCTCTCTGACAGCAGTATACTAGTTATAGCTATATCTGTCTCACTCTCTCTCTCTTGACAGCAGTATACTAGTTATAGCTATATCTGTCTCACTCTCTCTCTCTGACAGCAGTATACTAGTTATAGCTATATCTGTCTCTCTCTCTCTCTGACAGCAGTATACTAGTTATAGCTGTATCTGTCTCACTTTCTCTATGACAGCAGTATACTAGTTATAGCTATATCTGTCTCACTCTCTCTCTCTCTGACAGCAGTATACTAGTTATAGCTGTATCTGTCTCACTTTCTCTATGACAGCAGTATACTAGTTATAGCTATATCTGTCTCACTCTCTCTCTCTCTGACAGCAGTATACTAGTTATAGCTGTATCTGTCTCTCTCTCTGACAGCAGTATACTAGTTATAGCTGTATCTGTCTCTCTCTCTCTCTCTCTGACAGCAGTATACTAGTTATAACTGTGGGTGCTCTGCCTGAAGCCTGGACTCTATTTCTATGTTTAGACAGACAGTGGGTGCTCTGCCTGAAGCCTGGACTCTATTTCTGTTTAGAAAGACAGTGGATGCTCTGCCTGAAGCATGGACTCTATTTCTATGTTTAGACAGACAGTGGATGCTCTGCCTGAAGCCTGGACTCTATTTCTGTTTAGAAAGACAGTGGGTGCTCTGCCTGAAGCATGTCCTCTATTTCTATGTTTAGACAGACAGTGGATGCTCTGCCTGAAGCCTGGACTCTATTTCTGTTTAGAAAGACAGTGGGTGCTCTGCCTGAAGCATGTCCTCTATTTCTATGTTTAGACAGACAGTGGGTGCTCTGCCTGAAGCCTGGACTCTATTTCTATGTTTAGACAGACAGTGGATGCTCTGCCTGAAGCCTGGACTCTATTTCTGTTTAGACAGACAGTGGGTGCTCTGCCTGAAGCATGTCCTCTATTTCTATGTTTAGACAGACAGTGGGTGCTCTGCCTGAAGCCTGGACTCTATTTCTATGTTTAGACAGACAGTGGATGCTCTGCCTGAAGCCTGGACTCTATTTCTATGTTTAGACAGACAGTGGGTGCTCTGCCTGAAGCCTGGACTCTATTTCTATGTTTAGACAGACAGTGGGTGCTCTGCCTGAAGCCTGGACTCTATTTCTATGTTTAGACAGACAGTGGATGCTCTGCCTGAAGCCTGGACTCTATTTCTATGTTTAGAAAGACAGTGGGTGCTCTGCCTGAAGCATGTCCTCTATTTCTATGTTTAGACAGACAGTGGGTGCTCTGCCTGAAGCCTGGACTCTATTTCTATGTTTAGACAGACAGTGGGTGCTCTGCCTGAAGCCTGGACTCTATTTCTATGTTTAGACAGACAGTGGGTGCTCTGCCTGAAGCCTGGACTCTATTTCTATGTTTAGACAGACAATGGATAGTCTAACTGAGCTGTTTTGGACTGTTCAGTCATGCTGTAGCCCAGAGGAGTCCAACACAGACCAGGATTAGTTCACAGTGATTTCTCAACACCCCACATGTTTCTGTAAGACAATAACCCGTGATTTATAATATGACATAAATCACATCAATGATACACTGTATTAGTTTGGAATATGGGGTCGAGTTATCCTACTTTAGTGGCAGTGTCACTTGAGGTAAGGCTGCTTCACTTCAACTGGGCTAGAAGAGAACAGAGTGTATACTGTGTCCCTATACTCTAGTTGATGTGCTCTTGTGCCCTCTGGAGGCGTGGGATGGGTTTACCAAAGATGGTTCAGTACATGCCCCAGAAGTCATTGGTACAGGTCCGCTGGCCCAGTTACAATAATACTTGAAATGCTGAATACAACAGGTGTAGTAGACCTTACAGTGAAATGCTGAATACAACAGGTGTTGGTAGACCTTACAGTGAAATGCTGAATACAACAGGTGTAGTAGACCTTACAGTGAAATGCTGAATACAACAGGTGTTGGTAGACCTTACAGTGAAATGCTGAATACAACAGGTGTAGTAGACCTTACAGTGAAATGCTGAATACAACAGGTGTAGTAGACCTTACAGTGAAATGCTGAATACAACAGGTGTAGTAGACCTTACAGTGAAATGCTGAATACAACAGGTGTAGTAGACCTTACAGTGAAATGCTGAATACAACAGGTGTAGTAGACCTTACAGTGAAATGCTGAATACAACAGATGTAGTAGACCTTACAGTGAAATGCTGAATACAACAGGTGTAGTAGACCTACCAGTGAAATGCTGAATACAACAGGTGTAGTAGACCTTACAGTGAAATGCTGAATACAACAGGTGTAGTAGACCTTACAGTGAAATGCTGAATACAACAGGTGTAGTAGACCTCACAGTGAAATGCTGAATACAACAGGTGTAGTAGACCTTACAGTGAAATGCTGAATACAACAGGTGTAGTAGACCTTACAGTGAAATGCTGAATAGAACAGGTGTGGTAGACCTCACAGTGAAATGCTGAATACAACAGGTGTAGTAGACCTTACAGTGAAATGCTGAATACAACAGGTGTAGTAGACCTTACAGTGAAATGCTGAATACAACAGGTGTAGTAGACCTTACAGTGAAATGCTGAATACAACAGGTGTAGTAGACCTTACAGTGAAATGCTGAATACAACAGGTGTAGTAGACCTTACAGTGAAATGCTGAATACAACAGGTGTAGTAGACCTTACAGTGAAATGCTGAATACAACAGGTGTAGTAGACCTTACAGTGAAATACTGAATACAACAGGTGGTGCAGCAGTAAAATAACAAGTGAGGCTATATACAGGGTGTACCAGTACAGAGTCAATGTGGAGACTATATACAGGGGGTACCGGTACAGAGTCAATGTGGAGACTATATACAGGGGGTACCAGTACAGAGTCAATGTGGAGGCTATATACAGGGGGTACCAGTACAGAGTCAATGTGGAGACTATATACAGGGGGTACCGGTACAGAGTCAACGTGGAGGCTATATACAGGGGGTACCAGTACAGAGTCAATGTGGAGACTATATACAGGGGGTACCGGTACAGAGTCAATGTGGAGGCTATATACAGGGGGTACCAGTACAGAGTCGGTGTGGAGGCTATATACAGGGGGTACCGGTACAGAGTCAATATGGAGGCTATATACAGGGGGTACCGGTACAGAGTCAATGTAGAGGCTATATACAGGGTGTTACGGTACAGAGTCAATGTGGAGGCTATATACAGGGGGTACCGGTACAGAGTCAATGTGGAGGCTATATACAGGGGGTACCAGTACAGAGTTCATGTGGAGGCTATATACAGGTGGTACCGGTACAGAGTCAATGTGGAGGCTATATACAGGGGGTACCAGTACAGAGTCCATGTGGAGGCTATATACAGGGGGTACCAGTACAGAGTCCATGTGCAGGCTATATACAGGGGGTACCAGTACAGAGTCCATGTGGAGGCTATATACAGGGGGTAACGGTACAGAGTCAATGTAGAGGCTATATACAGGGGGTACCGGTACAGAGTCAATGTGGAGGCTATATACAGGGGGTACCAGTACAGAGTCAATGTGGAGGCTATATACAGGGGGTACCAGTACAGAGTCAATGTGGAGGCTATATACAGGGTATTACGGTACAGAGTCAATGTGGAGGCTATATACAGGGGGTACCGGTACAGAGTCAATGTGGAGGCTATATACAGGGGGTACCAGTACAGAGTCAATGTGGAGGCTATATACAGGGGGTACCGGTACAGAGTCAATGTGGAGGCTATATACAGGGGTACCAGTACAGAGTCAATGTGGAGGCTATATACAGGGGGTACCAGTACAGAGTCAATGTGGAGGCTATATACAGGGGTACAATGCAAATAGTCTGGGTAGGTACAGAGTCAATGTGGAGGCTATATACAGGCCTAGTATATAGGTCCAGAGTCAATGTGGAGGCTATATACAGGTGGTACCGGTGCAGAGTCAATGTGGAGGCTATATACAGGTGGTACCGTTAAAGAGTCAATGTGGAGGCTATAACAGGGAGTTACCTGGTATAGAGTCAATGTGGAGGCTATAGGACAGGGGGTAACTGGTCTAGGTACAGAGTCAATGTGGAGGCTATATTACAGGGGCTACAGGTACAGAGTCAAACAGTGGAGGCTATATACAGGGGTACCAGTACAGAGTCAATGTGGAGGCTATATACAGGGGTACTGGTACAGAGTCAATGTGGAGGCTATATACAGGGGGTACTGGTACAGAGTCAATGTGGAGGCTATATACAGGGGTACCGGTGCAGAGTCAATGTGGAGGCTATATACAGGGGACCATACAGGGTCAATGTGGAGGCTATATACAGGGGGTACCGGTGCAGAGTCAATGTGCGGGGGTACAGGTTAATTGAGGTAGTATGTACATGTAGGTAGAGTTAAAGTGACTATGCATAGATAATAAACAGAGAGTAGTACCAGCGTAAAAGAGAGGGGGGTGTGGTCAATGCAAATAGTCTGGGTAGCCATTTGATGAATTGTTCAGCAGTCTTATGGCTCGGGGGTACAAGCTGTTAAGGAGTTTGTTGGTCCAAGACGTGGCACTCCGGTACCGCTGGCTGTGTGGTAGCAGAGAGAACCGTCTATGACTTAGGTCTTTGACAATTTTTGGGTCCTTCCTCTGACAAGCCTATTATATAGGTCCTGGATGGCAGGAAGCTTGGCCCCAGTGATGTACTGGGCCGTACTCTCTGTAGCGCCTTTTAAATGGTTTTTCAAACATTTAATTTAACTAGGCAAGTCAGTTAAAGAAGAAATTCTTATTTTCAATGATGGCCTAGGAACAGTGGGTTAACTGGCCTAGGAACAGTGGGTTAACTGGTCTAGGAACAGTGGGTTAACTGGTCTAGGAACAGTGGTTAACTGGTCTAGGAACAGTGGGTTAACTGGTCTAGGAACAGTGGGTTAACTGGCCTAGGAACAGTGGGTTAACTGGCCTAGGAACAGTGGGTTAACTGGTCTAGGAACAGTGGAACAGGGGGTTAACTGGTCTAGGAACCGTAACTGCCGTGTTCAGGGGCAGAACGACAGATTTGAACTTGCAACCTTTCGGTTACTAGCCCAACGCTCTAACCCTGCCGCCTTACGGTCAGATGCCGAGCAGTTGCCATACCAGGCGGCGATGCAACCAGTCCGGATGCTCTCGATGGTGCAGCTGTAGAACCTTTTGAGGATCTGGGGACCATTGCCAAATCTTTTCAGTCTCTTGAGGGGGAAGAGGTGTTGTCGTGCCCCCCCTTTGTTTTTACACTGCTGCTTCTCGTTGTTTATTATCTCATAGTCACTTTACCCCCACCTACATGTAACATTAATTAACTCAACTAACCTGTTTATTATCTATGCATAGTCACTTTACCCCCACCTACATGTTCAAATTACCTCAACTAACCTGTTTATTATCTATGCATAGTCACTTTACCCCCACCTACATGTTCAAATTACCTTGATTATCCTGTACCCCCTGTATATAGCCTCGTTACTAATTTGTACCCCTGTATATAGTCTCATTACTAACCTGTACCCCCTGTATTTAGCCTCATTACTAACCTGTACCCCCTGTATTTAGCCTCATTACTAACCTGTACCCCCAACACACTGACTCGGTACTCCCTGGATATAGCCTCAATCCTAACCTGTATTCCCGCACATTGACCCAGTATCCCCTGTATATAGCCTCAATACTAACCTGTATTCCCGCACATTGACCCAGTATCCCCTGTATATAGCCTCAATCCTAACCTGTATTCCCGCACATTGACCCAGTATCCCCTGTATATAGCCTCAATCCTAACCTGTATTCCCGCACATTGACCCAGTATCCCCTGGATATAGCCTCAATCCTAACCTGTATCCCCAACACATTGACCCAGTATCCCTGTATATAGCCTCAATCCTAACCTGTATTCCCGCACATTGACCCAGTATCCCCTGGATATAGCCTCAATCCTAACCTGTACCCCCAACACATTGACCCAGTATCCCCTGTATATAGCCTCAATCCTAACCTGTATTCCCGCACATTGACCCATGACTTAAATGTAAATGTAAATATAGCCTCAATCCTAACCTGTATTCCCGCACATTGACCCAGTATCCCCTGGATATAGCCTCAATCCTAACCTGTATTCCCGCACATTGACCCAGTATCCCCTGTATATAGCCTCAATCCTAACCTGTATTCCCGCACATTGACCCAGTATCCCCTGTATATAGCCTCAATCCTAACCTGTACCCCCAACACATTGACCCAGTATCCCCTGTATATAGCCTCAATCCTAACCTGTACCCCCAACACATTGACCCAGTATCCCCTGTATATAGCCTCAATACTAACCTGTACCCCCAACACATTGACCCAGTATCCCCTGGATATAGCCTCAATCCTAACCTGTATTCCCGCACATTGACCCAGTATCCCCTGTATATAGCCTCAATCCTAACCTGTACCCCCAACACATTGACCCAGTATCCCCTGTATATAGCCTGTAATATAGCCTCAATCCTATACCTGTACCCCAACACATTGACCCAGTATCCCCTGTATATAGCCTCAATACTAACCTGTACCCCCAACACATTGACCCAGTATCCCCTGTATATAGCCTCAATCCTAACCTGTATTCCCAACACATTGACCCAGTATCCCCTGTATATAGCCTCAATCCTAACCTGTACCCCCAACACATTGACCCAGTATCCCCTGGATATAGCCTCAATCCTAACCTGTACCCCCAACACATTGACCCAGTATCCCCTGGATATAGCCTCAATCCTAACCTGTACCCCCAACACATTGACCCAGTATCCCCTGGATATAGCCTCAATCCTAACCTGTACCCCCAACACATTGACCCAGTATCCCCTGGATATAGCCTCAATCCTAACCTGTACCCCCAACACATTGACCCAGTATCCCCTGGATATAGCCTCAATCCTAACCTGTACCCCCAACACATTGACCCAGTATCCCTGTATATAGCCTCAATCTAACCTGTACCCCCAACACATTGACCCAGTATCCCCTGGATATAGCCTCAATCCTAACCTGTACCCCCAACACATTGACCCAGTATCCCCTGGATATAGCCTCAATCCTAACCTGTACCCCCAACACATTGACCCAGTATCCCCTGGATATAGCCTCAATCCTAACCTGTATTCCCGCACATTGACCCAGTATCCCCTGTATATAGCCTCAATCCTAACCTGTACCCCCAACACATTGACCCAGTATCCCCTGTATATAGCCTCAATCCTAACCTGTACCCCCAACACATTGACCCAGTATCCCCTGTATATAGCCTCAATCCTAACCTGTACCCCCAACACATTGACCCAGTATCCCCTGGATATAGCCTCAATCCTAACCTGTACCCCCAACACATTGACCCAGTATCCCCTGTATATAGCCTCAATCCTAACCTGTACCCCCAACACATTGACCCAGTATCCCCTGTATATAGCCTCAATCCTAACCTGTACCCCCAACACATTGACCCAGTATCCCCTGGATATAGCCTCAATCCTAACCTGTACCCCCAACACATTGACCCAGTATCCCCTGTATATAGCCTCAATCCTAACCTGTACCCCCAACACATTGACCCAGTATCCCCTGTATATAGCCTCAATCCTAACCTGTACCCCCAACACATTGACCCAGTATCCCCTGTATATAGCCTCAATCCTAACCTGTACCCCCAACACATTGACCCAGTATCCCCTGTATATAGCCTCAATCCTAACCTGTACCCCCAACACATTGACCCAGTATCCCCTGTATATAGCCTCAATCCTAACCTGTACCCCCAACACATTGACCCAGTATCCCCTGTATATAGCCTCAATCCTAACCTGTATTCCCGCACATTGACCCAGTATCCCCTGTATATAGCCTCAATCCTAACCTGTATTCCCGCACATTGACCCAGTATCCCCTGTATATAGCCTCAATCCTAACCTGTATTCCCGCACATTGACCCAGTATCCCCTGTATATAGCCTCAATCCTAACCTGTATTCCCGCACATTGACCCAGTATCCCCTGGATATAGCCTCAATCCTAACCTGTACCCCCAACACATTGACCCAGTATCCCCTGGATATAGCCTCAATCCTAACCTGTACCCCCAACACATTGACCCAGTATCCCCTGTATATAGCCTCAATCCTAACCTGTACCCCCAACACATTGACCCAGTATCCCCTGTATATAGCCTCAATCCTAACCTGTACCCCCAACACATTGACCCAGTATCCCCTGTATATAGCCTCAATCCTAACCTGTACCCCAACACATTGACCCAGTATCCCCTGGATATAGCCTCAATCCTAACCTGTACCCCCCCAACCCTGGACAATTGAACACATTGACCCAGTATCCCTGTATATAGCCTCAATACTAACCTGTACCCCCAACACATTGACCCAGTATCCCCTGGATATAGCCTCAATCCTAACCTGTACCCCCAACACATTGACCCAGTATCCCCTGTATATAGCCTCAATCCTAACCTGTACCCCCAACACATTGACCCAGTATCCCTGGATATAGCCTCAATCCTAACCTGTACCCCCAACACATTGACCCAGTATCCCCTGGATATAGCCTCAATCCTAACCTGTACCCCCAACACATTGACCCAGTATCCCCTGGATATAGCCTCAATCCTAACCTGTATTCCCGCACATTGACCCAGTATCCCCTGTATATAGCCTCAATCCTAACCTGTACCCCCAACACATTGACCCAGTATCCCTGTATATAGCCTCAATCCTAACCTGTACCCCCAACACATTGACCCAGTATCCCCTGTATATAGCCTCAATCCTAACCTGTACCCCCAACACATTGACCCAGTATCCCCTGGATATAGCCTCAATCCTAACCTGTACCCCCAACACATTGACCCAGTATCCCCTGTATATAGCCTCAATCCTAACCTGTACCCCCAACACATTGACCCAGTATCCCCTGTATATAGCCTCAATCCTAACCTGTACCCCCAACACATTGACCCAGTATCCCCTGGATATAGCCTCAATCCTAACCTGTACCCCCAACACATTGACCCAGTATCCCCTGTATATAGCCTCAATCCTAACCTGTACCCCCAACACATTGACCCAGTATCCCTGTATATAGCCTCAATCCTAACCTGTACCCCCAACACATTGACCCAGTATCCCCTGTATATAGCCTCAATCCTAACCTGTACCCCCAACACATTGACCCAGTATCCCCTGTATATAGCCTCAATCCTAACCTGTACCCCCAACACATTGACCCAGTATCCCTGTATATAGCCTCAATCCTAACCTGTACCCCCAACACATTGACCCAGTATCCCTGTATATAGCCTCAATCCTAACCTGTATTCCCGCACATTGACATTGACCCAGTATCCCTGTATATAGCCTCAATCCTAACCTGTATTCCCAACACATTGACCCAGTATCCCCTGTATATAGCCTCAATCCTAACCTGTATTCCCAACACATTGACCCAGTATCCCTGTATATAGCCTCAATCCTAACCTGTATTCCCTGTATATAGCCTCAATCATTGACCCAGTATCCCCTGGATATAGCCTCAATACTAACCTGTACCCCCAACACATTGACCCAGTATCCCTGTATATAGCCTCAATCCTAACCTGTACCCCCAACACATTGACCCAGTATCCCCTGTATATAGCCTCAATCCTAACCTGTACCCCCAACACATTGACCCAGTATCCCCTGTATATAGCCTCAATCCTAACCTGTACCCCCAACACATTGACCCAGTATCCCCTGGATATAGCCTCAATCCTAACCTGTACCCCCAACACATTGACCCAGTATCCCCTGTATATAGCCTCAATCCTAACCTGTACCCCCAACACATTGACCCAGTATCCCTGTATATAGCCTCAATCCTAACCTGTACCCCCAACACATTGACCCAGTATCCCCTGTATATAGCCTCAATCCTAACCTGTACCCCCAACACATTGACCCAGTATCCCCTGGATATAGCCTCAATCCTAACCTGTACCCCCAACACATTGACCCAGTATCCCCTGGATATAGCCTCAATCCTAACCTGTACCCCCAACACATTGACCCAGTATCCCCTGGATATAGCCTCAATCCTAACCTGTACCCCCAACACATTGACCCAGTATCCCCTGGATATAGCCTCGTTATTGTTATATTATTGTTACTTTTTTATTTTATACTTTATTTGATTTAGTCAATCTTTCTTTAACTCTATTTCTTTCTTTTTTTTTACCCTTTTTTCTCCCCAATTTCGTTATATCCAATTGGTAATAGTTACTGTCTTGTCTCATCGCTGCAACTCCCGTACGAATCCGGGAGAGGTGAAGGTCAAGAGCCTCCAAAGCACAACCCAACCAAGCCGCACGCAATGTCCACTTAACCCGGAAGCCAGCCGCACCATGTCATCGTGCACTGCGCCCGGTCCGCCACAGGAGTCGTTAGTGTTAGTGCAGGATGGGACAAGGACGTCCCTGCCGGACAAACCTTCCCCTAACCCGGACGACGCTGGGCCAATTGTGCGCCGGCCCATGGGTTTCTCGGTCGCGGCCAGCTGCGACAAAGCCTGGGCTCGAACCCAGAATCTCTGCGCCACTCGGGAGGCCAACTTAACTCTATTTCTTGAACTGCATTGGTTAAGGGCTTGTAAGTAAGCGTTCCAGAGTAAGGTTGTTGTATTCGGCGCATGTGACAAATACAATTTGATTTGAGTTAATATTGTGAGTAATTGTTTTGTAGAGTTTTGAAAAAGCAATTGTGTCAGGTGCCAGCATTGGGGTTGCCAGTCCGAAAATGATCTTTTCAAATGTTTGTTCATTAACATGAAGGGCATTGTAGTGCAATGGTTACATAAAATCATGGGGGAAATCATTAGGGACGTGATAAATGGCGCCGTGTCTAAGTGTAGTACAGGCTACATAAAGAGTACATAACTGTTGGGATGGATTAAAACACGATTAATGAGTGGAGGACATTTTTCATTCTCATGTTTTGTTTGTAGTTAAAACTGTTGTGTTGCTGATTTAAGATATAGCATAGTGAAAACTAACAAAATGTTTATTTTCTCTTTCATTTTGAAATGTTTCCCGAGGCTAATGCCTTGGGAGATTAGTTCGTGAAATTCTGAAATTTGATCAAGTATCCGGATTTGGCCGTAAAAGGGAGCTCCCAAATAACTACGGCCTGGCCATTTTGTTTGTTTTTTGCTCTACGTTTTACACACCAGCACACGTACACGCACACAAAACCCACCGGTTATGAATACATGTTAGTGGCGTTAATAGCGTGATTGATTTTTTGTGTTTTTTCTTTTGTTTGTAAAATGGGTACGCAGAATGATGGAAATGTTTTTCAATGTTTTAGGAAGTAAAAGGAAAAGAAAATACTTAAAGGTGTTGAATGTGTCCTGACTTTCTGGTGATGCCTGATCAACCTGAAATGATAGCGACATTGGGTGAGATTTAAGTATAACATGAAGAAGTGTATTGCTGTTGTTGTTCTTGTTTTTGTCTTTTGTTTCGATACAAATCTCACCAGATTGGGTCGGGATGTCTCCCTTGGACCACCCTCCAAGATGGCAACGGGGATTCCCCCAAGGGCATAAGGCAAGGGTAAGTGGACGAGGGTGTGTCTTTTAAGAGTTTGGACCGCAGGCCTAGTGTGTTGTATTGGAGTTGTGCCGGAGAGCATTATGGGGGGAGCTTCTATGTGTTGAGAAGCTTGTTGAGTTGGTGACATTATTGGATAGAGATTGAAAAGGGATAGTTGAGCATTTTTGGGATATTATTCCATTCAAATGAGTTTCTTCTTTCATACATGAGATGAAGGAAGTATATTATGTATTGTTTTCTTGGTTTTAGAACTTAATTTTTGCGTGCAATTTATTTCGATTTGCCTTGCTAATGCATCGTTACCCATCGCTCCACAAAAGCCGCGGCCCTTGCAGAGCAAGGGGAACCACTACTTCAAGGTCTCAGAGCAAGTGACATCACCGATTGAAACGCTATTTAGCGCGCACCACCGCTAACTAGCTAGCCGTTTCACATCCGTTACACTAACTTCAGTAGCAAGTAGCAGTAGCTACCAGCTCGAGTGTGCCGTTTTCGCCGCCAACACTACCGCAAAATTTGTTGACATTTTGTTGAAGACCCCTTTCATTCTCTGGGGTACACGGAAAATGTGCGAATTAAAACAGAGGGTCGACCTCTGCCTGAGATCAGTTCCATGAAGATGGATGAAAAGGCGAGGGCATTTGTTAAAGGAATATAACAATTCCTACATGTGTTCATTAACCAATTTAAATCACTCTGTCTGATTCTAAGAATTTGTAAGATCCTTATTTGCATGAAACGGACAGAGACCAGTCTACCAAAATTAGCCTTTATTCTCGAGAGTGCTGCTCATAATACCATGTACATTAGTTTATATACCTCACATTTCATCATAAATGTCCCTCCTCCTCTCTGATACAATGGCAATATAGTTCACAAGCCTTCTCACATTGTTTAACAGGTGGCAGACAATCTACTACTAGCCCGAGGTCTCTCCCCTCCCTGGGTAGGAACAGAATGTCCTGTAAGGAACGCAGTATTCCATCTACTACAAGCCCCAGGTCTCTCCCCTCCCTGGGTAGAGACAGGATGTCCTGTAAGGAACACAGTATTCCATCTACTACAAGCCCAAGGTCTCTCCCCTCCCTGGGTAGAGACAGAATGTCCTGTAAGGAACACAGTATTCCATCTACTACTAGCCCAAGGTCTCTCCCCTCCCTGGGTAGGAACAGAATGTCCTGTAAGGAACACAGTATTCCATCTACTACAAGCCCCAGGTCTCTCCCCTCCCTGGGTGGGGACAGAATGTCCTGTAAGGAACACAGCATTCCATCTACTACAAGCCCCAGGTCTCTCCCCTCCCTGGGTAGAGGAACACAGTATTCCATCTACTACAAGCCCCAGGTCTCTCCCCTCCCGGGTAGAGGAACACAGTATTCCATCTACTACAAGCCCCAGGTCTCTCCCCTCCCTGGGTAGAGGAACACAGTATTCCATCTACTACAAGCCCAAGGTCTCTCCTCTCCCTGGGTAGAGGAACACAGCATTCCATCTACTACAAGCCCAAGGTAGAGGAACACAGCATTCCATCTACTACCAGCCCAAGGTCTCTCCCCTCCCTGGGTAGAGGAACACAGTATTCCATCTACTACAAGCCCAAGGTCTCTCCCCTCCCTGGGTAGAGACAGGATGTCCTGTAAGGAACGCAGTATTCCATCTACTACAAGCCCCAGGTCTCTCCCCTCCCTGGGTAGAGACAGGATGTCCTGTAAGGAACACAGTATTCCATCTACTACTAGCCCAAGGTCTCTCCCCTCCCTGGGTATCTACTACAGAATGTCCTGAGTAGAGGAACACAGTATTCCATCTACTACAAGCCCAAGGTCTCTCCCTGAGTAGAGGAACACAGTATTCCATCTACTACAAGCCCCAGGTCTCTCCCCTCCCTGAGTAGAGGAACACAGTATTCCATCTACTACAAGCCCAAGGTCTCTCCCCTCCCTGAGTAGAGGAACACAGTATTCCATCTACTACTAGCCCAAGGTCTCTCCCTTCCCTGGGTAGGAACAGAATGTCCTGTAAGGAACACAGTATTCCAGCCGGTCTGATGATAGCTCCATTCGTTTCTAACAAGGAACAGAAAGTCCTTGTTCTAATTATTGACTAAAACTACACATTACATTCAGTATTATGATTATAATAAAGATTCATACATCCATACAGTAACATAGTAGTATTCTGTTTAGTTAAATGTATACATAATTTAGTCATTATTCATAAAAATCCCATAACAGCATTCAATACCAATTGGTATAAAAAGTATAGCTGGTTAACAGGGAGCCTTTCATCAAGTCGCCTTTATTGCTGGCCTTGCCTGCTTTTTGGAATTGGCGAAAAAGGGGGGGGTACAGTGACCTGAAGAACATGGATCGTTCAGCTAAACGGAAAAACACAAACAGGGAGCATATAAATGCCCACATCAGATTCAAGCTTAAGGGAAAAAGCAGCATCGATCATGACAAAGGTCTACGTATTCAAACAAAGTAAGAAGAAACGGGGATAAGCCCAAGCGGCTTACCAACACCATTCATTTTGGGCCTGAAAGAATTTGGATTTTAGAGGACTTGACGAGAGTGAAAGTCCCACTGACAAGGAGCTTGCAGCGCTCACGTTACGATGCTTCCTGAAGATAGGGCTTTCTACTGTCTTTTCTGGGATGTCGAAGTCAATTCAGAATGATTCGATAGCTTCCATCGCATCATCCATTTAAAAATTACATAAAAAAAGATGAGATTGATGCGTAATTTAGTAAAGATGATAACACACAATCACTCTGGACAGACACAAGTAAAAACATCATAAATGTTGTAGCGGCTTCACCTAAACATTAGAGATCTGACCTCCTGTATGGGATGAAAATTAGACCCTTTTTCAGTCTGATCAACTGTCGGCTACTAATGAGAGCAGCTGCATACAGCCTATGCGTGCTCTCCATTTGGTCCAGGGTAACTAATTAGTAACGTTATGTATTTATAGTTCATTTGTGTGTCAAATTGGAATGAATCAAGAAAACCTTATAGTGATGACAGATGTGTTTTTTATAAGGCCTACAGTGACCTGCATGATGAAAACATACGTAAATCAAGTACAGCCCTGTGAGTTCTATTGTCTATCAGTTGTCTCTGTTTCTGGGTAGAGGAAATGCCCCTCCTCATCTAGTCTAAATATAATGTATATGATTTATATATCCCCCACCCGGAGCCAGGAGTTTCTTTCCGTTTTTAGTAAAAACTGGTCCCATCATAACCCTTATAAAACCTTTTTACAACTGATGAATCACTGTCATACCATATAGGGTCCAGAGTTTTCCTGGTTATGTTAACATGGGGTAAAAATTGCCCCACCGCTTTGGGACCTATGGTGCCACCAGTCTGACCACTCTGGGACCTATGGTGCCACCAGTCTGACCACTCTGGGACCTATGGTGCCACCAGTCTGACCACTCTGGGACCTATGGTACCACCAGTCTGACCACTCTGGGACCTATGGTGCCACCAGTCTGACCACTCTGGGACCTATGGTGCCACCAGTCTGACCGCTCTGGGACCTATGGTGCCACCAGTCTGACCGCTCTGGGACCTATGGTGCCACCAGTCTGACCGCTCTGGGACCTATGGCGCCACCAGTCTGACCTCTCTGGGACCTGCCACCAGTCTGACCACTCTGGGACCTATGGTGCCACCAGTCCGACCGCTCTGGGACCTATGGTGCCACCAGTCTGCTTGCAGTTGTCAGTTATCACCAGGTATGTGGATGGGCTTTATTCAGGAACGTTTCTTGGGATACGTTGATGTGTCAGGTGGGCGAGATGTGCAGTCTGTGTTGGACTTGATGGATTTTGAGATGTTTGAGTTTAACTTCAAGAAGAAACGCGTTGTCCAAACCTACGATGGCGCAGCTGTAATGGAATGTCTCTGCTGTTTGTATGTACAGCTAAGTCCCCTCCTGTTCTCTAATTAAGAGGTGATGACCACTCCACTACCATTGTCAACTCTCTCCTGTTCTCTGATTAAGAGGTGATGACCACTCTGGGACCTATGGTGCCACCAGTCTCTGATTAAGAGGTGATGACCACTCTGGGACCTATGGTGCCACCAGTCTCTGATTAAGAGGTGATGACCACTCTGGGACCTCTCTGATTAAGGTGCCACCAGTCTCTGATTAAGAGGTGATGACCACTCTGGGACCTATGGTGCCACCAGTCTCTGATTAAGAGGTGATGACCACTCCACTACCATTGTCAACTCTCTCCTGTTCTCTGATTAAGAGGTGATGACCACTCTGGGACCTATGGTGCCACCAGTCTCTGATTAAGAGGTGATGACCACTCTGGGACCTATGGTGCCACCAGTCTCTGATTAAGAGGTGATGACCACTCCACTACCATTGTCAACTCTCTCCTGTTCTCTGATTAAGAGGTGATGACCACTCTGGGACCTATGGTGCCACCAGTCTCTGATTAAGAGGTGATGACCACTCTGGGACCTATGGTGCCACCAGTCTCTGATTAAGAGGTGATGACCACTCCACTACCATTGTCAACTCTCTCCTGTTCTCTGATTAAGAGGTGATGACCACTCCACTACCATTGTCAACTGCCACTCCTGTTCTCTGATTAAGAGGTGATGACCACTCTGGGACCTATTAAGGTGCCACTCCAGTCTCTGATTAAGAGGTGATGACCACTCTGGGACCTATCCACTACCATTGTCAACTCTGATTAAGAGGTGATGACTCCTGTTCTCTGATTAAGAGGTGATGACCACTCTTAATTAAGAGGTGATGACCACTCTGGGACCTATGGTGCCACCAGTCTCTGATTAAAGACCTAGATGCACTATTGATAAAGTGGACCACCACTGGATGTCATAAGGTGATGACCACTCCACTACCATTGTCAACTCTCTCCTGTTCTCTGATAAGAGCGATGACCACTCTGGGACTAAAGTCTCTGATTAAATGATGACCACTCTGGGACCTATGGTGCCAAGTCTCTGATTAAGAGTGATGACCACTCTCTGATTAAGAGGTGATGACCACTCCACTACCATTGTCAATTAAGAGGTGATGACTCTCTCCTGTTCTCTGATTAAGAGGTGATGACCACTCTGGGACCTATGGTGCCACCAGTCTCTGATTAAGAGGTGATGACCACTCCACTACCATTGTCAACTCTCTCCTGTTCTCTGATTAAGAGGTGATGACCACTCTGGGACCTATGGTGCCACCAGTCTCTGATTAAGAGGTGATGACCACTCTGGGACCTATGGTGCCACCAGTCTCTGATTAAGAGGTGATGACCACTCCACTACCATTGTCAACTCTCTCCTGTTCTCTGATTAAGAGGTGATGACCACTCCACTACCATTGTCAACTCTCTCCTGTTCTCTGATTAAGAGGTGATGACCACTCTGGGACCTATGGTGCCACCAGTCTCTGATTAAGAGGTGATGACCACTCTGGGACCTATGGTGCCACCAGTCTCTGATTAAGAGGTGTCAACTGACCACTCTGGGACCTATGGTGCCACCAGTCTCTGATTAAGAGGTGATGACCACTCCACTACCATTGTCAACTCTCTCCTGTTCTCTGATTAAGAGGTGATGACCACTCTGGGACCTATGGTGCCACCAGTCTCTGATTAAGAGGTGATGACCACTCTGGGACCTATGGTGCCACCAGTCTCTGATTAAGAGGTGATGACCACTCTGGGACCTATGGTGCCACCAGTCTCTGATTAAGAGGTGATGACCACTCCACTACCATTGTCAACTCTCTCCTGTTCTCTGATTAAGAGGTGATGACCACTCTGGGACCTATGGTGCCACCAGTCTCTGATTAAGAGGTGATGACCACTCTGGGACCAGTCTCTGATGGTGCCACCAGTCTCTGATTAAGAGGTGATGACCACTCCACTACCATTGTCAACTCTCTCCTGTTCTCTGATTAAGAGGTGATGACCACTCTGGGACCTATGGTGCCACCAGTCTCTGATTAAGAGGTGATGACCACTCTGGGACCTATGGTGCCACCAGTCTCTGATTAAGAGGTGATGACCACTCCACTACCATTGTCAACTCTCTCCTGTTCTCTGATTAAGAGGTGATGACCACTCCACTACCATTGTCAACTCTCTCCTGTTCTCTGATTAAGAGGTGATGACCACTCTGGGACCTATGGTGCCACCAGTCTCTGATTAAGAGGTGATGACCACTCCACTACCATTGTCAACTCTCTCCTGTTCTCTGATTAAGAGGTGATGACCACTCTGGGACCTATGGTGCCACCATCTCCACTCTGGGACCTATACCAGTCTCTGATTAAGAGGTGATGACCACTCCACTACCATTGTCAACTCTCTCCTGTTCTCTGATTAAGAGGTGATGACCACTCCACTACCATTGTCAACTCTCTCCTGTTCTCTGATTAAGAGGTGATGACCACTCTGGGACCTATGGTGCCACCAGTCTCTGATTAAGAGGTGATGACCACTCCACTACCATTGTCAACTCTCTCCTGTTCTCTGATTAAGAGGTGATGACCACTCTGGGACCTATGGTGCCACCAGTCTCTGATTAAGAGGTGATGACCACTCTGGGACCTATGGTGCCACCAGTCTCTGATTAAGAGGTGATGACCACTCTGGGACCTATGGTGCCACCAGTCTCTGATTAAGAGGTGATGACCACTCCACTACCATTGTCAACTCTCTCCTGACATGAACTGAAGCCACATCTGATGCGCTCATCCACTGGCACATTGAATGTTTCCTCTCCAACCACTGTGAGGACCCCTATCAACGTTCTGTCATTACTGTGTGTAGAGTCACATCATGTAGAGAACACATCATTACACAAAGATTTTACTCTTTGCTTGGACTAACTCATTCGGAGCTCTTTTGTCTAACTGTGTTGTGTTATTGTTTGTTTTTTTGTCTTCTCAGTCAAATCCTGTCCTGCACTGAAGTCAAGCCTCTGAACACCTCAACTCATGCCTCATACAATCACAACTGTGAATCTCTTCCCAACACTATGCAAGTAGCCCTCTCATTCCCATTCCCCATAATATTGTACTATAAATGTCTTTATTAAACGTTTAAAAATATATATATTTTTTTACACACTTTGTCGTCTCTGTGCATTCCGCATGATTTGATTTGACATGTGTATGTGACAAATAAAATTGGATTTGATTTGATTTGATTTGTCCCTATACTGTGGATCTCTAATCCTCCTAAAATTTTCACGTCACAAGCCTCCACTGGACTACAGACGGTATCATGTAAGGATAAATCGACCAGCTGAAGTAATGGAAAAAATGCCCTGTCCTGCACCACTTCTACCGTGAGACCTGTACACAGCATCCAGTCGACGCTATCAACTGCCTTTTCTCTCACCAGTGTGACATGAGTCCATGTGGAGAGAGATCCCGTCCAAACTTCTCTCATGCGGTCTCATGTGTCCTGGGAGGAAAATGGACAAGGCACAATGGACTGTAAAGGACAGTGGAGGCTCAGGTGACAGACATTATCAAGGGCCATCCACTTTGAACATGTGCTATTGGGAGGACGAACTGAAACACTATCTGAAGCAGAACATGAAGAAACACCAGAAGAAGAGTGCCCGGGAAGGGAGGGTGGCTGTCAACTGTGCCTGTAAATGGTTTATTCCACGTGTAACTCTGTGCTGTGAACTATGAACTTGTTCTCGACAAGCTTACCTGGTTAAATAAAAAAATTTAAAAAATGGATTTACTGTTGATAAACTGTTTATTTGGGCATAAATAAAATATAAAATGTTGATTTTGGAAATCTACACACTGAGAAGCTTATTGTAACGTAGATAAGAAATGAATTGGGATACCGATATGTCATTAACATGCCACTCGCAACGGGGACAAACAGTAACGAGTACCAGTTAATACTGGTAATATAAGTAGTACATACTGTCTATATATGGTTCCCTGGTTGTAAAATGTACATTCTAACTGTGTCGGTGTGTGCTAAGTTGAGGGTCTTGAATTTGAGTGACAGACCCAAAGTGGGGCACTTGAAGACTGACATTATAAATTTGGGTTGTATAACATTGATAGTAGGGAAGTTGGCTGTAGTAGTAGTAGTAGCATCACATCTCCTGCAGAGGGCGCCAAACGATAGGTGACCATTGCTGTACATGTATAACATTGATAGTAGGGAAGTTGGCTGTAGTAGTAGCATCACATCTCCTGCAGAGGGCGCCAAACGATAGGTGACCATTGCTGTACATGTATAACATTGATAGTAGGGAAGTTGGCTGTAGTAGTAGTAGTAGCATCACATATCCTGCAGAGGGCGCCAAACGATAGGTGACCATTGCTGTACATGTATAACATTGATAGTAGGGAAGTTGGCTGTAGTAGTAGTAGTAGCATCACATCTCCTGCAGAGGGCGCCAAACGATAGGTGACCATTGCTGTACATTCATACCCCAGGGTGACAATGGTAGTGGAGCATCTGAAAGAGCTCAGCGGTGATCTGGCAAACGAACACCAATCAGACAACAATTGGAATCCGTTTGGATGGGTTCAGTCATTGTTTGGTGTTAGGGGGGTCTACAAAATTTCATTGGTTGATTACATGTCTGATAAAGATGATAATCCTGATCACCGAAAACCCTGAATTAATGGTGCAGCATGTCCATAGGCGGGGGTTCTGTAAACGGTGCTCCCAAGGTAGTGTTAAAGGCCGTCATGGTGACCCGTGGCAATGTGGACAGTCTCAACGAAGTGTGTGGTGATAAAGAATGTACTGATGTTTAACATTCATATGTTCCTTTCCCCCTTCTGAGAATGAATTGCATGTGAAGTTTTGAAACTCAATGACAACAAAGGTAATTTACAATTGTAATGTACTAAGTGTAAGAAAGTATTTCATTTTCCCTCTTTCCAAACCATGTTAGTGATTGTTTGATGAAAATGTTTGTAAGTAATTTTCCATTAGGTTGAGACTTGGTCTCAAAAGGGAGGAATTGTGGTGGAAAAATGTTTTACTCCTTAGAGAATTGTCTCGTGTTATCTTTTTCTTTCTAACCTGATACAAACTTGTCTTTGTGTGACTTAGTGGAAAAAGGGCGTATATCTAAGATCCGTTTGGGTGCGACCACAGCATGTGATACATTGCATGTTTTTACTATCTGCAGGAAGTCAGCTGAATAGACATTTGCAGAAAGGAGAACATTACTGTGTGAGCTATGATAAATGCAGTTAGACGGTTGAGCCCTCGTGTTATCTTAATCTGCACAGACAAACCAATCGCCTTGTTTCCGCTCTGTTTCCACACATCTTCTAAACTGCCACGAAGACAAAAATGTTGTACTTTCTATAAAAGCGGAGAGCCAACTCTGTTCGTTGGGCTTTTAACACTGCACTATTTAGGGATTGTTGATTGCTCTGTTTTTTGCCAATATTATAATACAATTGCTGTTTGAGGAATCTACAGTCTCTCTCTTCCTTTTGGTTAGAATTTCCACCACACTTCCAAATTGGGCTACTTTGAAAACGATGTCGCAGGTGAAAATGTATTGGTCGAAGGTAGCAGGTTTGAGAGGTACTTCTGGATTGCACCACGGCCTCCATGGCATTTATCTTAAAAATATGTATTTCACTGTGGGCTGCTGCTGCTGACTATCAGGCAGTGTTACTGAGTGAGTGAATGGTGGGGAGGGCCAGAGGGGTGTGTGTACATTGCGAGCACTGGTTGAGAGAGTGCTGCAGCAGAGGCAACTGAGTCACTGAGTCCCCCACAACATGATGCTGCCACCGGCGTGCTTCACGGTTGGGATGGTGTTCTCCGGCTTGCGAGCCTCCCACTTTTTCCTCCAAACATAACGATGGTCATTATGGCCAAACAGCGGTATGACGGCTGTGTGGTCCCATGGTGTTTATACTTGCGTACTATTGTTTGTACAGATGAACGTGGTACCTTCATGCGTTTGGAAATTGCTCCCAAGGATGAACCAGACTTGTGGAGGTCTACAATTATTTTTACATTTACATTACATTTTAGTCATTTAGCAGACACTCTTATCCAGAGCGACTTACAAATTGGTGCTTTCACCTTATGACATCCAGTGGAACAGCCACTTTACAATAGTACATCTAAGTCTTTTAAGGGGGGGGTGAGAAGGATTACTTTATCCTATCCTAGGTATTCCTTAAAGAGGTGGGGTTTCAGGTGTCTCCGGAAGGTGGTGATTAACTCCGCTGTCCTGGCGTCGTGAGGGAGTTTGTTCCACCATTGGGGGGCCAGAGCAGCGAACAGTTTTGACTGGGCTGAGCGGGAACTGTACTTCCTCAGTGGTAGGGAGGCGAGCAGGCCAGAGGTGGATGAACGCAGTGCCCTTGTTTGGGTGTAGGGCCTGATCAGAGCCTGGAGGTACTGAGGTGCCGTTCCCCTCACAGCTCCGTAGGCAAGCACCATCTCTTGATTGTGTCTGCAAGTACAGTAGCTAGCAAGCTAGTCAACTTTAACCTGTTAGCTTGGCTGCCATTGTGAGATCAGAACGCTCTCTGAACGCCCCGAGAGCGAGAACGCACTGCATTTATGAACTGACAACTGACAAGGTTCTGAATTTATGAACTGACAAGGCTCTGAATTTATGAACTGACAAGGCTCTGAATTTATGAACTACCCAGATCACACTCTGGCACTCCAGACTGAATTTACAAACGCACCATATGATTGGCGGTAAAGATGGTTTATTATATTGACAAGATACCCGAGTGACCGCTCTAACAATGGAAATGCATGTCCTCAATGAGTGAAGAAAAGTGAGATCAGGTGGGACCATTCTAGCCAATGAGAGGGCAGATATGTGTGTGAACAACAGGTAAGTCGTTTTTCTCAAAGTTGCCGGAATGACACGTCTCCACTTATATCAGTACATTTGTAAAAAGCTAAACATTACGAAACGTATATTCAATAAAATAAGCCTAATGTAATTCGATACACTATAATAGCACTCCATACAAAAAAAAGGCTTATCTCAACGCGGACAGATTTTGGGCAGAGTAAATCCTCTCGCTTCTCCTCTTCCTCTCTGCTGGCGGCTATAATAAATTGCTGTACGTGGACGAGACAGTTGAGGAATACGGACATCACAACGCGGTTCGACGTTTATTTCGTTCTGTAGCAATACCTGTTTCGTACGCCTAAATACATATTTTTTTCTGTCGAAGACTGCCATTATTTACGTGGCTATAATAATGGTGTGAAGGTGGATAAACGGCCGGGGACCAACGCTTCTCCAAGATTTCGGCGTTAATCAGTATCTGAACGCCGGTGCCGTGAACATGGATATCGACGATGGAGCAGAGGAGTTTTCCTTGGAGGAAATCTTATCGTTGTACAGCCAGCCGATCAATGAAGAGCAGGGATGGGCTGTTTGTTACCAATGTTGCAGAACTTTGGTTCAGAAACACCGGAGGATTAATTCCAAGACCTCCAGCGCTTCAGTTGGGGATTTGCCGAGAAGGATTGAAGGACCTGGCGATGTACGGATTCTGAGAGATGGAACCGTTCAATTGCACCACCAAGACAGCACAGGTAAACAACACAATGTCTGTCAAAATCGGACCTACTTTGAAGCCTATCTAGGCTCCCCTATTTGCATGGTTCACTGAAGTGAACATAACTAATAGGATAGGATACACACGTGTATAGACGCCATGCTTCTCAGAGATTGGATCGGATTTTTACTGTGGCAGAGGCCTAAACCAATTACCTTGTCAATTCACTGATATTACACATGGAGCTTGAATATACAGTATTTAGGCCTACATATTTGTATCGTTCAGCCAAACAGGCTTAGTAATGCCTGTTAATTATGAATGTAATTATATGTTCACGATGAATCACTGTATCAATCATTTTTGATTGCAATATACCTAGTAATCAAATCATATATGTGTGTAAACAAGTCCTTTGGCCAGGATCCATCACTCACAGACCTTTCACCCCTAGAGTTGACTTGTTCACTTCCTTTCATTGATTTTAAAGGAAATGACTGGTATCTGGAAACTTCCTGTAGGCTAACTGATGCCTACACCATGCTTTTCCATGTGTGGGGAGTAGTGAACGAGTGCACACTTCGGGAGGAAGGAGAGATTATTGGGACGTAACCGTGGCGGTAGAGCGGCTGCTTACCTGTGGAGGTAGAGCGGCTGCTTACCTGTGGAGGTAGAGCGGCTGCGCTTACCTGTGGAGGTAGAGCGGCTGCTTACCTGTGGAGGTAGAGCGGCTGCTTACCTGTGGAGGTAGAGCGGCTGCTTACCTGTGTAGTGTTGGTGAGCCTGTGGAGGTAGAGAGGCTGATTACCTGTGTAGTGTTGGTGAGCCTGTGGAGGTAGAGCGGCTGCTTACCTGTGTAGTGTTGGTGAGCCTGTGGAGGTAGAGCGGCTGCTTACCTGTGTAGTGTTGGTGAGCCTGTGGAGGTAGAGCGGCTGATTACCTGTGGAGGTAGAGCGGCTGATTACCTGTGTAGTGTTGGTGAGCCTGTGGAGGTAGAGCGGCTGATTACCTGTGGAGGTAGAGCGGCTGATTACCTGTGTAGTGTTGGTGAGCCTGTGGAGGTAGAGTGGCTGCTTACCTGTGGAGGTAGAGCGGCTGCTTACCTGTGTAGTGTTGGTGAGCCTGTGGAGGTAGAGCGGCTGCTTACCTGTGTAGTGTTGGTGAGCCTGTGGAGGTAGAGCGGCTGCTTACCTGCGGCTGAGCCTGTGGCAGAAAGCTGTAGTCTGTCTAGCATATGTTTTAATGTCTGAGTAGGTAGAGCGGCTGCTTACCTGTGTAGCCTGTTGAAAGTGAGCCTGTGGAGGTAGAGTTTTAATGTCTGAGTACCTGTGCTGTGTTGGTGAGCCTGTGGAGGTAGAGCTGTAGTCTGTCTAGCATATGTTTTAATGTCTGAGTAGGTGAGCCTGTGGCTGAGCCTGTGGCAGAAAGCTGTAGTCTGTCTAGCATATGTTTTAATGTCTGAGTAGGTAGAGCGGCTGCTTACCTGCGGCTGAGCCTGTGGCAGAAAGCTGTAGTCTGTCTAGCATATGTTTTAATGTCTGAGTAGGTAGAGCGGCTGCTTACCTGCGGCTGAGCCTGTGGCAGAAAGCTGTAGTCTGTCTAGCATATGTTTTAATGTCTGAGTAGGTAGAGCGGCTGAGCCTGTGGCAGAAAGCTGTAGTCTGTCTAGCATATGTTGTAATGTCTGAGTAGGTAGAGCGGCTGCTTACCTGCGGCTGAGCCTGTGGCAGAAAGCTGTAGTCTGTCTAGCATATGTTTTAATGTCTGAGTAGGTAAGGGGAAGTAGTTGACACCACAGCCGCTGGCACTGGGTTTGATTTCCTTTTCACGCTGTTGTTTATCTTATGACCCTCTGCCACACACACACACAACCTCCACTCTCTCTCACTGTCGGAGGCCATTAGATGGTGATAAGTAATGGGCCCCTGGCTGGGATCTTGTTGTGTTCTGGTTTGGTTTATCAAACCTGTGTAACGTCACATCCTGAGCACAGTCTCTGTTAATGTGTCTATCTCACTTCTCATCAGAAAATGCAAAAACAACCCTCCTGTTTGACTGAATCAGAACTTGAGTGGTCGGGTCCTGCAGATTTATAAGGTGAGGTATTTTGGGAAGGAAGGTCTGCCTGTCCTGCCTCTGATTATGGTGGGATGGCAAACACGTGAGGTCTATTAGGCTGATGCCTAGTGTTGGCTCGCTCGGGAGCTTACCACCGGAGGGGAGTGTTGGCTCGCTCGGGAGCTTACCACCGGAGGGGAGTGTTGGCTCGCTCGGGAGCTTACCACCGGAGGGGAGTGTTGGCTCGCTCGGGAGCTTACCACCGGAGGGGAGTGTTGGCTCGCTCGGGAGCTTACCACCGGAGGGGAGTGTTGGCTCGCTCGGGAGCTTACCACCGGAGGGGAGTGTTAGGTACTGGGCCTTAGACCTAAGCATATCTGACCAATGACATACTCACTGACTGTCACCGCAAAGGCCTGTCTTTCAGACAGAATAAGGCAGTGTTTGCATTCGGATTCAGGCCATCGGGAACTGGACCAATCAGCCTTGCAGTTTCTTCCAGTAGTATGGCAGTATGTAGTGATGTAATGAATGCATACACATAGCTGCTCTGTAGCACAGTCTGGATAATAGATCTCTAACTACCAACCAACACACTCCATTTGGAGACGTTATTAATGGAGACTTTATTTCATTAGAAAATACATTGAGGATCTGATGAACACAAGGCTTCAAGGCCTGGTTCCTTTTCCATGAGTAGTGTCGTGTCTTTGGCATCATTTAAAGTGAAGACTGTTATTTTATCAAATCAATTCTCTGTCATTATTATTACTTGATTAAACTAATCATGTAAATGTAATTAACTAGGAAGTCGGGGCACCAAGGAAAATATTCAGATGACAAAGTTTACAAATCTAACTTTCAGATATTTTAATACCTGATCAATTTAGTCTTCTAACTAATGAATTATTCTTTACCTCGCGTTAGTCTCATTCCAAACATTGTAAATTGTTGGTTATCTGCACGAACCCAGCCTTCTACTATGAATGATCCATACATCAATTGTCTCAATCATTTATTTACTAACTAAATAATCACAGAAATGCATAGACAAACAGATGTATGTAGTAGTATGGTTACAAGGAAATGATAGGGGAGGTTCCCTAGTGGGCTAAACCGATATGACAGTTTGGTGGACAAAGGGAAGTGGGTGTGGACAAAGGGAAGTGGGTGTGGACAAAGGGAAGTGGGTGTGGACAAAGGGAAGTGGGTGTGGACAAAGGGAAGTGGGTGTGGACAAAGGGAAGGAAGTGGGTGTGGACAAAGGGAAGTGGGTGTGGACAAAGGGAAAGAGCGGGCAAGACAAAAGGGATCACTACACACAGTTGATTATATTAATTGAAATGCTAATCCTTTGCATATGAACGCTCACTCATTCGGGAATAATTGCAATCGATATGTATATTTACGCCCAGGTGTTGTGATCTTCTCTTTTGGAATCCAGTCTGCTGGCGAGTTCATCAGTGTCTCTCTCTCCTCTCTGTTTCCCTGAAATCTTTTGTGGTTATAATGGATACTTCAGTGTACCATTTAGAAATATTATCATAGAAAGCTGTTTTGTCGGTATTCCCGTCTCAGGTTGACATAATTTCTAGCTGCGGACTAGTAATTAGTATCTAATATTTGCTCTTCTGTAGGGATTGATAGTCTCAGTTGAATCATTTCCAGCCGTGTAGCCAATGCTCCACGTGGTATGGTTTTCTAGTCTCTGTACTCAACTGTGGTCTGAAGAGGATTTCCTCAGGAGGGGTCTTTATTCGTAACAGTAGGAAAGGGCTGTTGTGACGCCAGATCATGTCTGCGCTCACAGGGCAGACCAATTACTTAAACTATATTGACAGAGAATTGTATTCCCTGTAAAGGTTTAACATCACCGTACATAATTTCACAAATAGTTTCATCTTTACTCATTCATTTGATAAAATAATTTGATGCAAACCCCATAATTGAGAAATGTACACATTCAGATATATAGTTGTGTGTTTCCTGTCCTTCATGAGATCACCAAATGAAACGCACTTGACATGACTGTCCCTTTAGTGTCCACGGACCATTCACACCTTCTCACAAGTGGACATTTTGTATCAAATCCTCATTTTGGGGATCTCCATGTGAAATCCTTTGTTCTGTCTCTTTCTGCATTGCCAGGGGGACAGAGTCTCCTCCAGGAATATACAACCTGAGATAACAGAACCTGAGTGTAAGATCAAATCAAAATGTATTTGTCACGTGCGCCGAATACAACACGTATAGTAGACCTTACAGTGAAATGCTTACTTACAGGCTCTAACCAATAGTGCGGAGAAGAAGAAAAAACGTGTGTGTGTGCAAAAAATAAAACAACAGTAAAAAGACATTTGTATATAGCCTTGCTACTCTTATTTTCAGACACCGGTTAGTCAGGCGTATTGAGGTAGTGTGTTCATTTGGGTATGGTTAACCTCTCTAGGGGGACCAAATGATCCAGAAAAAAACAGCTTCCAATTTGCGCAACGTCACTACAAAATATCTAAAAAATTATCTGTAAACTTTGCCAAAACATTTCAAACTACTTTTGTAATACAACTTTAGGTATTTTTAAAAGTTAATAATTGATCAAATTGAAGATGGGTCTATCTGTTTTCAATAGAGGACGAGAGGAAACTAACGCTACTTTTCAAGTCTTGGCCAACAGTGTTACCCTTTTCCAGGATGGCCGTACTTCTTAATTGCACAAAGGAATAACCTCAGCCAAATTTCAAAGACTGGTGACATCCAGTGGAAGCGGTAGGAACTGCAAACAAGTTTCCCCATGAGAACCCAATGAACAGAGTGACTTCAAATAAATAATTCTGAATGGTTAATCCTCGGGGTTTTGCCTGCCACATAAGTTCTGTTGTACTCACAGACATTATTCAAACAGTTTTAGAAACTTCAGAGTGTTTTCTATCCAAATCTATGAATGATATGCATATCTTATATTCTTGGCATGAGTAGCAGGAAGTTGAAATTTGGCACGCTATTTATCCAAAAGTGAAAATGCTGCCCCCTATCCCAAAGAGGTTAAAATGACTATGCATATAGTCACTGATGAACAGAGAGTAACAGTAGCGTAAAAAGAGGGGTGGTGGGACACACCCTGGTTAGCCAATGTGCGGGAGCACTAGTTCGTCAGGTCAATTGAGGTAGTATGTACATGAATGTATAGTTAGTGGCTATGCATATAAGATAAACAGAGAGTAGCAGCAGCGTAAAAAAGATATTAGGGGAGGCACACAATGCTAATAGTCCGGGTAACCATTTGGTTACCTGTTCAGGACTCTGATGGCTTGGGGGTAAAACTGTTGAGGTTCCTTTTTGCCCTAGACTTGGCACTCCGGTACCGCTTGCTATGCGGTAATAGAGAGAACAGTCGATGACTGGGGTGGCTGGGGTCTTTGAAAATGTTCAGGGCCTTCCTCTGACACCACCTGGTGTAGAGGTCCTGGATGGCAGGCAGCTTTGCCCCAGTAATGTACTGGGACGTACGCACTAACCTCTGAAGTGCCTTGCGGTCGGAGGCCGAGCAATTGCCATACCCGGCAGGGATGCAACAGAATGCTCTCGCTGTTGCAGCTGTAGAACCTTTTGAGGATCTCAGGACCCTTGCCAAATCTTTTTTGTTTCCTGAGGGTGCCCTCTTCACGACTGTCTTGTTTGGACCATTATAGTTTTGTTGATGTGGACACCAAGGAATTTGAAGCACTCAACCTGCTCCACTACAGCCCCGTTGATGAGAATGGGGGTGTGCTCGGTCCTCCTTTTCCTGTAGTCCACAATCATCTCCTTAGTCTTGGTTACGTTGAGGGATAGGTTGTTATTCTGGCACCACCCGGCCAGGTCTCTGACCCTCCTCCCTATAGGCTGTCTTGTCGGTGATCAGGCCTACCACTGTTGTGTCGTCAGCAAACTTAATGATGGTGTTGGCGTCGTGCCTGGCCATGCAGTCGTGGGTGAACAGGAAGTACAGGAGGGGACTGAGCACGCACCCCTGGGGCGCTCCAGCATTGAGGATCAGCGTGGCAGATGTGTTGCTACCAACCCTCAGCACCTGGGGGCGGCCTGCCAGGGAGTCCAGGATCCAGTTGCAGAGGGAGGTGTTTAGTCCCAGGTTCCTTCGCTTAGTGATGAGCTTTGAGGGTACTATGGTGTTGAACGCTGAGCTGTAGTCAATTAATAGCATTCTCACATAGGTGTTCTTTTGTGAGAGAGGGGGAAGCCACTAGCTATATCCAAAAAGGGCCACTTCAAATCAAATCAAATTTATTTATATAGCCTTCATGACCTTAGTATTCATACTATCTATGTTAAAGCTACAGCGGTATGTTACGAGGCCCCTGGTCTCAGCTACACAACTGAGAGCTGGATGGATTGCACAGCAGGTGTAAGAAATGGGGTGTGGGAGGAGGCATGTTATTATGCCGATTGGTCTGACATCTCTTTTTAACACCAATGGCCGGGCCTGGAGGGACCTCCTCCTTCAAGATAATGTCATTCTGACTTCCCTTATTCTGAACACCTCCAAAACAAAGGTTATGTGGTTTGGTAAGATCGCTCCTTCACCCCAGCTGCCAAACCGGTGTGATTACTACCTCTGAGGGTTTAGAGCTTGAGGTAGTCACCTCATACAAGTACCACCTAAAACTTCTCAACTGGGAATATTGAACCACCAGCTGATTCAGATGACCATCCAAGATCGATTACGCTGACGTAATGCTCCTTATAGGACACATCACTGCACTCTATACTCTTCTGTAAACTGGTCATCCCCGTCGCAAGACCCACTGGTTGACGCTTATTTATAAAACCCTCTTAGGCCTCACTCCTACTTATCTGAGATATCTACTGCAGCCCTCATCCTCCACATACAACACCTGTTCTGCAATCTGTCCCTCATACATCACAGTCACCTAATCATCCCCAACTTACAATTGGCTCATTCACCTCCCATGTAACTACTCCCCAGGTTGTTGCTATAAATGAGAATGTCAGTCAGCTGGCCTGGTAAAATAAACAATTTTAGCTCTTCTTGCCATAATAGGGACTTGGTCTTTTATCAAATAGGGCTGTGTTCTGTATACCACCCCTACCTTGTCACAACACAACTGATTGGCTCCAATGCATTAAGATGTTAAAAGTGAATTTGCTGAAATTTTTTCCCAAGGCACACCCGTTAATTGAAATGCATTCCAGGTGACTACCTCATGAAGCTGGTTGAGAGAATGCCAAGAGTGTGCCAAACATGTGTTATTTATTTTTATATTTCTTTCTCCGTATGGACTCGGGAGAGGTGAATGTCGAGAGCCGTGCGTCCTCTGAAACACAACCCAACCAAGCCGCACTGCTTCTAGACAAATGCCCACTTAACCCGGAAGCCAGCCGCACCAATGTGTCAGAGGAAACACTGTGCACCTGGCGACCGTGTCGGCGTGCACTGCCCCTGGCCCGCCACAGGAGTTGCTAGTGTGCGACGCGAAAAGGAAATCCCTTCCGACCAAACCTGGATGACGCTGGGCCAATTGCGCGCTGCCCCATGCGTCTCCCGGTCGCGGCTGTCTGCGACAGAGCCTGGGCTCGAACCCCGAATATCTAGTAGCGATGCAGTGCCTTAGACCACTGCGCCACTTGGGAGGTCCCTTCTTATTTCTTAGTTTTGATGTCTTCACTATTATTCTACAATGTAGAAATAAAGAAAAACCCTTGAATGAGTAGGTGTGTCCAAACATTTGACTGGTACTGTATGTAGTGATGCTGCAGTGCTAGGGTCTACAGTTGAAGTCCGAAGTTCACATACACTTAGGTTGGAGTCATAAAAACTAGTTTTTCAACCACTCCACACATTTCTTGTTAACAAACTATAGTTTTGGCAAGTCGGTTAGGACATCTACTGTGTGCATGACACAAGTCATTTTTCCAACAATTGTTTAGACTGATTATTTCACTTATAATTCACTATCACAATTCCGGTGGGTCAGAAGTTTACATACACTAAGTTGACTGTGCCTTTAAACAGCTTGGAAAATTCCAGAAACGAAGCTTCTGATAGGCTAATTGACATAATTTGAGTCAATTGGAGGTCTACCTGTGGATGTATTTCAAGGCCTACCTTCAAACTCAGTGCCTTGACATCATGGGAAAATCAGCCAAGACATCAGAAAAATAATTGTTGATCTCCACAAGTCTGGTTCATCCTTGGGAGAAATGTACAAACGCCTTAAGGTACCACGTTCATCTGTACACACAATAGTACGCAAGTATAAACACCATGGGACCACGCAGCCGTCATACCGCTCAGGAAGGAGACTCGTTCTGTCTCCTAGAGATGAACGTACTTTGGTGTGAAAAGTGCAAATCAATCCCAGAACAACAGCAAAGGACCTTGTGACGATGCTGGAGGAAACGGGTACAAAAGTATCTAAACCTGAAAGGTCTCCCAGCAAGGAAGAAGCCACTGCTCCAAAACCGCCATAAAAAAGCCAGGCTACAGTTTGCAACTGCACATGGGGACAAAGATCATACTTTTTGGAGAAATGTCCTCTGGTCTGATGAAACAAAAATAGAACTGTTCGGCCATAATGACCATCATTATGTTTGGAGGAAAAAGGGAGATGCTTGCAAGCTGAAGAACACCATCCAAACCATGAAGCATGGGGGTGGCAGCATCATGTTGTGGGGGTGCTTTGCTGCAGGAGGGACTGGTGCACTTCACATAATAGATGGCATCATGAGGTTGGAAAATGTATGTGGATATATTGAAGCTCTATATGTATGTTGTGTTGGAGGTCGATGGATTATGATTTTTCAACGCCGATACCGATTTATTGTAGGACCCCAAAAAAGCCGATACTGATTTGGCTTTTTAATTTTTTTATTTTAAACTTTTTATCATTTTCTCTTTTTTAATTAAACATTTTTGTGTGTGTATATATATATTTAATGAGAATTACAACAATACTGAATGAACAATGAACCCACTTATTTTAACTTAATATAATACATAGTAAAAATCTATTTAGTTGCAACTAAATAATGAAACGTGTTCAAGTTGGATAAAATATATGTTGGAGAAGAAAGTAAAACTGCAATATGTGCCATGTAAAATAGCTAACATTTAAGTCCCTTCCTCCGAACATGAGAACATACGAAAGCTGGTGGTTCAATATTCCCAGTTAAGAAGTTTTAGGTTGTAGTTATTATAG
Source organism: Oncorhynchus nerka (assembly GCF_034236695.1). NCBI lineage: Eukaryota > Metazoa > Chordata > Actinopteri > Salmoniformes > Salmonidae > Oncorhynchus > Oncorhynchus nerka. The sequence continues at coordinate 1,851,786 of NC_088402.1, forward strand.
GAATGTGACGACTATACCTTTTGACTATTGGATGTTCTTATAGGCACTATAGTAATGATATTAAACACACAGAAATACGAGCCTTTGATCATTAATATGGTTAAATCCGGAAAATATAATTTCGAAAACAATGTTTATTCTTTCAGTGAAAAACGGAACCGTTCTGTATTTTTTTCGGACAGGTAGCAACCCAAAGTCTAATTATTGCTGTTACATTGGTCAACCTTCAATATTATGTGAAATTCTGGCAAACTAATGAATGTCTTTGTTAGGAAGAAACACAGTTCGCAACGAGCCAGGCAGCCAAACTGTTGCATATTCCCTGACTGCTGCACCGAACGCAAGAGAAGTGACACAATTTTCCTAGTTAATATTGCCTGCTAACATGCATTTATTTTAACAAAATATGCAGGTTTAAAAATATATACTTCTGTGTATTGATTTTATGAAAGGCATTGATGGTGCAACGAATGTGCTTTTTTTTCCGCAATTGAGTTTTTGGTAAATCATCAGCCGTTTGGCAAAGGTGAAGTAGGCTGTGATTGGATGATAAATTAACAGGCACCTCATTGATTATATGCAATGCAGGACAAGCTAGATTAACTAGTGATTATGTGAAGATTGATTGTTTTAAAAAAAAGTTTAATGCTAGCTAGCAATTTACCTTGGCTCATTACAGCCACAAGGTCCTTTTGACAAGGCACTCGCGTAGCGGGCGGTCAGCCTGCCGTGGTCAGCCTGCCGTGGTCAGCCTGCCGTGGTCAGCCTGCCGTGGTCAGCCTGCCGTGGTCAGCCTGCCGTGGTCAGCCTGCCGTGGTCAGCCTGCCGTAACTGGTGGTCAGCCTGCCGTAACTGGTGGTCAGCCTGCCGTAACTGGTGGTCAGCCTGCCGTAACTGGTGGTCAGCCTGCCGTAACTGGTGGTCAGCCTGCCGTGCAGTTTCCTCATGGATTGCAATGTAATTGGCGTCCAAAAAGGCAGATTACCGATTGTTATGAACTTGCAATCGGACCTAATTAATCGGCCATGTCGATTGGCCTCTAGTGTATATTTGACTAACTTTTTTTTCCTATTTTTTTTTTTTTTCTTTCTAGATAAACCCAGACCTCCCAACACTTCCTTAGAGGTGAGTTACATATACCCTGTTCCCAGAACTGGGCCTTGTATTCTGCTTTTGCAGTAAGACTGTGGTGTATAACATTTAGCCAGGTGTGTTTCATAGAATGAGAAGCAACCCAATTACAGAGCCCAGTGCCCACCATGAAAACCATTATAAGCCATTTGTACCAGCCTAGCGTGACCACTATGACCCAGTGGGGGTTTGTACCAGCCTAGCGTGACCACTATGACCCAGTGGGGTTTGTACCAGCCTAGCGTGACCACTATGACCCAGTGGGGTTTGTACCAGCCTAGCGTGACCACTATGACCCAGTGAGTGTTTGTACCAGCCTAGCGTGACCACTATGACCCAGTGGGGTTCTACACATGTTATTTCATAGTTTTGATGTCTTCACTATTCTACAATGTAGAAAATAATACAAATAAAGGGACCTTTTGAATGACTAGGTGTGTCAACTTTTGACTGGTACTGTGTGTGTGATGCGGGGAGGGACGTGACACAGTGTCTGTGATCTCCATGGTTGAACTGAGTGGTGTGATTGTTTTGTTTACCCAGAGATCAGTTCTCTTGCTGTTCTGATCTGGATGGTCTCGGATCATTTGATCTCTGTGTGGGGCGGACAGCGCGTTTCACAAGATTGGCCTTGGCAAGGTTCTGTGCAGAACTGGCTTCATCCCCACGGCATGGGCCCGGCAGTCCCCGCGGCATGTTGCCCGGCAGTCCCCGCGGCATGTTGCCCGGCAGTCCCCGCGGCATGGGCCCGGCAGTCCCCGCATGACCCGGCATGGGCCCAGCAATCACCTGCTGACATGAACTGTCATCATATTCCTCATTTATGACATTTTAGAACTTGTTTTCAAATCATTCAGATCCCTAATGTTCACAATCGCTCTGTGGGATCGACTGCTCCACCTAAATAATAACCCGATAGTGTTGCCTCTCTCTCTCTCTGTGATTCAGCTGGTCCTTCTCTAAACACCTTTCCCTCTGAGTCTAATTTGTCTCCACTTGTGTGGATCCCTGACCCACAGTCACCTCCTCTAATGTTGAAGACTGATGCAGCTTGGTTAGAACATGCATACAGAGGGAATGGTAAAACTATTCCTGAGCGACTAACCAACATTTCGTTTTTTAGGTTTTTAAACTAATTGACCGTTTGTTCAATTATTTGAATTCCATTACATTTATTAGTTTCTTAGTTAATTTAGAAGAAGTCTGAACTGTGTGATGTTGTAGTTTCCAACAGGCCAATATTCTAAGAAGTTTTGCACATAAAAAGTGGCAAATAACTACAATGACCATAATCCATTGCATGCCTGTTGGGACTTGTCTGTTCTGTGATGGAGAGGGATAGAAAGCAGTTGCTTACATGATCTCAGTGATTGATAGTTGGTATTCAGCAGTCATAAAAGTAGGACTTATTTACTTTTAAGAACTACTAAATAGTGATTTTTGTCAGACGACGTAGGCAGAAGCTGTGTAGAGATGAGATGATGACTTGGAATTAAATGAATAAAACAATAAATGATGGATAATCAGTAATGTGCCGTCACTACCACCATGAGACTTATTAAATTCATTGTTGTTGCTAGGGGTGTCGACGTTTGACTGGTGGTGTTGATAGGGTGTGACGTGATTAGTGTTGTTGCTAGGGGTGTCTGAGTGTTAGATTGTTTTGGGAGTGTTACCCAGAGATCGTTAGATTCTGTTGCTAGGGTCTCGATCATTAGATTCTGTGGTGTTGCTAGGGGTGTCGACGTTAGATTCGGTGGTGTTGCTAGGGGTGTGCAGAACTGGCTTCATCCCTAGGCATGGGCTCGGCAGTCCCCCGGTGGTGTTGCTAGGGTGTCCCCGTTAGATTCCCGGCAGTTGCTAGGGGTGTTGCCCGGCGTTAGATTCGGTGTTGCTAGGGGTGTTGCCCGCAGTCCTCAGGGCATGTTGCTAGTGTCGACGTTAGATCCCATGTGTTGTTGCTAGGGTGTCGTTAAACGTGGTGTTGCCCGGGTCCCCGCGGCATGGTGTTGCTAGGGCCCAGTCGACGTTAGATTCGGTGGTGTTGCTAGGGGTGTCGACGTTAGATTCGGTGGTGTTGCTAGGGGTGTCGACGTTAGATTCGGTGGTGAACTAGGGGTGTTTTCGAATCATTAGATCCCGTTAGATGTTGGTTGCTAGGGTGTCGACGTTAAAATAGATTCAGGTGGTGTTGCTAGGGGGTTTCCCTCTGAGTCTAGATTTGTTGCTCACTTGGTGGATCGACGTTAGTCACCTCCTCTAATGTTGAAGGGTGTCGCAGCGTTAGAACATTACAGAGGGAATGTTGCTAGGGGTGTCGACTTACCAACATTAGTTTTTAGGTTTTGCTAATTGACCGTTTGTTCAATTATTTGAATTCCATGGTTTGCTAGTTTCTTAGTTAATTTAGGTGGTGGTGCTAGGGGTGTCGACGTTAGATTCGGTGGTGTTGCTAGGGGTGTCGACGTTAGATTCGGTGGTGTTGCTAGGGGTGTCGACGTTAGATTCGGTGGTGGTGCTAGGGTGTCGATCGTTAGATCTAAAAGTAGTTATTTACTGCTAAGAACTACTAAATAGGTGGTTAGATTGTGCTAGGGGTGTCGTTAGTCGTTAGCTTATTTGGTGTTTGGTTACTGTGGTGACTGTGAGGCATGGAAGAAAGTTAAGGGATTGTGAGATGCAGTTTACCAAGACGTGCAGGGTTCTGTCTCTGTGGTAGACAGACGGTAGTTTAACCTAGTTGTGCACCCCCACATGTATACAAATAGAATATACAATGATTGAATAATGAAGGGGTGTTAAACATGGGAAAAATGGGAATGACAGTTTTACCACTAGGCTACCCTGCCGCCCCATGGGAAAAATGGGAATGACAGTTTTACCACTAGGCTACCCTGCCGCCCCATGGGAAACATGGGAATGACAGTTTACCACTAGGCTGTCTGCCGTTAGCCCCATGGGAAACATGGGAATGACAGTTTTACCACTAGGCTACCCTGCCGCCCCATGGAAACATGGGAATGACAGTTTTACCACTAGGCTACCCTGGTGATGGGAAACATGGGAATGACAGTTTTACCACTAGGCTGCCCTGCCGCCCCCCATGGGAAACATGGGAATGACAGTTTTACCACTGGCTACCCTGTCGACGATTCCATGGGAAACATGGGAATGACAGTTTTACCACTAGGCTTACCCTGCCTGTGAGGCATGGAAACATGGGAATGACAGTTTTACCACTAGGGTTCTGTCTCTGGGAAACATGGGAATGACAGTTTTACCACTAGGCTGTGCCGCCCCATGGGAAACATGGAATGACAGTTTTACCACTAATGAAGCTGTTAAACATGGGAAACATGGGAATGACAGTTTTACCACTAGGCTACCCTGCCGCCCCATGGGAAACATGGGAATGACAGTTTTACCACTAGGCTACCCTGCCGCCCCATGGGAAACATGGGAATGACAGTTTTACCACTAGGCTACCCTGCCGCCCCATGGGAAACATGGGAATGACAGTTTTGCACAGGAAAGCAGCAGTTGACTACTCCATTGTCGACACTTGACTCAAATCTATTGGCCTATTTCAATATCTTTAATACCATATGAGTATCATTAGCTTTTATAACCTTCAGTTGGTTTTCTTTTATCACATTTTGGACCAGAATGAAGCTGTTGCGCCACTACCTATTGTTTCTGCGGTGAGGATTCAACATCTTCAAATGTTTTCAGAATTTATCTGCAGATAACTGCCAAAAAACCAGTAAGAGCAGTATGCAAATTAGGGAGCCCAATGTCTCTCACCGATGCAATTCAGTTCTAAACGATTCGTCCAGAGAGCCGTTTGTTCGTGAATCACTAGGCTACACGGACGAGTCACTAGTGGTCACTAGGCTACACGGACGAGTCACTAGGCTACACGGACGAGTCACTAGGCTACACGGACGAGTCACTAGGCTACACGGACGAGTCACTAGGCTACACGGACGAGTCACTAGGCTACACGGACGAGTCACTAGGCTACACGGACGAGTCACTTTAGTGGTCACTGGCAAGTCTCGACATGGAATCCAAGGAAAATACAAACAAGATCTTTGGTTTACTTGCTGAGATACCATGGACACATGCATTCAGAGTATTAATACCCCTTGATTTCATGTTGGCCTGGATTACAGCCTGAATAGATTTATTCTCTCAGACATCTACATTTAATGCCCAAGTGAAAACATGTTTCTAGACATTTTTGCAATTTTATTGAAAATATAAATGCAGACCTGCATCTCATTTCCATAAGTAGTCGCACCTCAGGTGGCAGCATCATGCTGGGGGGTTTGGAGGAAGTCAAGTGGTCAAAGTACTTCCTGAATGGGGGTTAGTAAATAAACATTTCTATATATTAATTCCTTTATTTGACGTTTTTTAGATGTGTGTTAGGTGCTGCTCTTGGTGATAGGAACACAAGCACCTGCATTAACGTCTGCTAAATGTGTGTATGTGATCAATAAAATGTGATTTGATATCGTTTATTCTAGTGGGAGAAGGCTATACAGACTTATCTGATTAGTGAATGTAAACCTTTTTTTTTTTAAAGAAGCCTAGTTCATTTATGAAGTGGGGAAAAAGTACAGTAGCTGTCTGACAATGAGTCTGTTATCAGATGTTTTAACCTGGCCTGTGCTGCCTGTCAATCACGCTCCTCCACATGCCCACCCTGGTGCCCAGAGAGACGCGGATTAGGTTACATAACACTAAAACACTTCTGATTTATTTTAGTCACCACATAGACAGATTTGGTATTTGAGTTCAGGAACTATTTTTGTCATAGTTTCACTTGGGCCTGAGGTCATGGAATGTTACTTTGTGTCAGTTATTGAGGAGTTGGTTATCACCCTGATCTGGTCTTGGATGGCCAATCTGATACACTCAGTGTTTTGTCTGGACTGGTCTTCATATTGTGTCATTGGGGAATCCTAATGGTAGTAGGAGTTGGGAGCAGCGTCTGTAAGAGTTGGTTAGTGTCTACTGGCTCCGTATGTGACTGAAACACCGGCTGTTGGAGTTGGTTAGTGCCTACTGGCTCCGTATGTGGCTGAACACCGGCTGTTGGAGTTGGTTAGTGTCTACTGGCTCCGTATGTGACTGAAACACCGGCTGTTGGAGTTAGTTAGTGTCTACTGGCTCCGTATGTGGTGAATAACGGCCAGTTTTTTTTTTTTGTCCTGTAGGTGATTGAATCTCTGGGAATCATGATCTACAAGGCGTTGGACTACAGTCTGAAGGAGAGCGAGGAGAGAGAGCTCAGTCTGCCTCTGGAGCAACTCATCGACATGATGACCAACGTGGCAGAGAAGGAGAGGGACCCCTGCCCCGATGAAGGTTACGAGGCCACCGAGGAGGAGGAAGACCCAAACACTGTCTGTAATATTAAAAGATTCAGAGACGTCCTCACGGTACGTCCTGTCTGACTGTCTCGACTCCATAGTTACCTGTAACATGTTGTAATGGTACTGGTCTGACTGTCTCGACTCCATAGTTACCTGTAACATGTTATAATGGTACGTCCTGTCTGACTGTCTCGACTACATAGTTACCTGTAACATGTTATAATGGTACGTCCTGTCTGACTGTCTCGACTACATAGTTACCTGTAACATGTTGTAATGGTACTGGTCTGACTGTCTCGACTACATAGTTACCTGAAACATGTTATAATGGTACTGGTCTAATTACTAGCCTGAGTGCCAGTCCTTTGTGCTGTCATACCAAACTGTTTGTTTGGGTTTACAATGAGCAATTGAGTAGGCAAGATCTGGGTCCAGGCTATAGCAGGAGACAACAGGTCTGGGACCAGGCTATAGGAGGAGACAACAGATCTGGGACCAGGCTATAGGAGGAGACAACAGATCTGGGACCAGGCTATAGAAGGAGACTACAGGTCTGGGACCAGGCTATAGAAGGAGACTACAGGTCTGGGACCAGGCTATAGGAGGAGACTACAGATCTGGGTCCAGGCTATAGAAGGAGACAACAGATCTGGGACCAGGCTATAGGAGGAGACTACAGATCTGGGTCCAGGCTATAGAAGGAGACAACAGATCTGGGACCAGGCTATAGGAGGAGACAACAGATCTGGGACCAGGCTATAGGAGGAGACAACAGATCTGGGACCAGGCTATAGAAGGAGACTACAGATCTGGGACCAGGCTATAGGAGGAGACTTCAGATCTAGGTCCAGGCTATAGGAGGAGACAACAGGTCTGGGACCAGGCTATAGGAGACAACAGATCTGGGACCAGGCTATAGGAGGAGACTACAGATCTGGGACCAGGCTATAGAAGGAGACTACAGGTCTGGGACCAGGCTATAGAAGGAGACTACAGGTCTGGGACCAGGCTATAGGAGGAGACTACAGATCTGGGACCAGGCTATAGGAGGAGACAACAGGTCTGGGACCAGGCTATAGAAGGAGACAACAGGTCTGGGACCAGGCTATAGGATGAGACTCTAGTAGGGCTGTCTCTCTCTCTCCAGCCTTCCCTTCTGCTCTTCTTGTAAGGGGCATCAGTATGTATAGGTCTCTAGTAGGGCTGTGGTGGTCATGACATTTCTTCAGCCGGTGATTGTTAATCAAATAACTGCCGGTATCACGGTAATTCACCATTAGTTACCATGGACGATCTACGATTAAGACTATCCAACGGGACATTAAACTGTAATATCTCGTGTTGCGAGACGTGGCTGAACGATGACACTGGTCCATTTGACTGGGTTTTCCTTGCATCGGCAGGACAGAACAGCTACGTCTGGTAAGGAGTACCTCAAGCTGTAGACCACACTATCTACCAATAGTTCTCATCTGTATTATTGTAGCTGTCTATTTACCACCACAGACTGATGCTGGCACTAAGACCGCACTCAACGAGCTGTATCAGGCCGTAAGCAAACAAGACCATGCTAATCCAGAAGCGGTGCTCCTAGTGTCTACGGACTATAATGCAGGCAAATTTAAATCCATTTTATCCTCATTTCTACCAGCATGTTAAATGTGCAACCAGAGGAAAAATAACTCTAGACCACCTTTACTCCACACACAGAGGCACGTACAAAGCTCTTCCTTCCATTTGGTAAATAATAACCATAATTCTATCCTCCTGATTCCTGCTTACAAGCAAAAACTAAAGCAGGAAGTACCAGTGACTCTCAATCCAGAAGTGGTCAGATGACGCGGATGCTACACTACAGGACTGTTTTGCTTGCACGGACTAAAATATGTTCCTGGATTCATCCAATGGCATTGAGGAGTACACCACCTTCGTCATCGCCTTCATCAATAAGTGCATCGATGACGTCATCCCCACAGTGACTGTACGTACATATCCCAACCAGAAGCCAAGGATTACAGGCAACGTCTGCACTGAGCTAAAGGCTAGAGCTGCCGCTTTCAAGGAGCGGGACTCTAACCCGGAAGCTGATAAGAAATCCTGCCCTCCGAACCATCAAACAGGCAAAGCGTCAACCTACTCCACTGGCTCTGACGCTGATCGGATGTGGCTTCAACTATTACGGACTACAAAGGGAAACCCAGCCACGAGCTGCCCAGTGACGCGAGCCTACCATGCTTTTTTTTAATGCTTGCATCGAGGTAAGCAACACTGACTCATGCATGAGAGCACCAGCTGTTCGGGACGACTGTGTGATCACACTCTCCGTAGCCGACATGAGCAAGACCTTGAAACAGGTGAACATTCACAAAACCGCAGGGCCAGACGGTTCACACATGCTTTCAGTACACAACTGGCAAGTGTCTTCACTGACATTTTCAAACTCTCCCTGACCGAGTCTGTAATACCAACATGTTTCTAGCAGACCACCATAGTCCCTGTGCCCCAGAACACTAAGGTAACCTGTCTAAATGATTACTGCCCCGTAGCACTCACGTCGGTAGCCATGAAGTGCTTTGAAAGGCCGGTCATGGCTCCCATCAACACCATCCTCCCAGAAACCCTAGACCCACTCCAATTCGCATACTGCCCCAACAGATCCACATCTCAATCGCACTCCACACTGCCCTTTCCCACCTGGACAAAAGGAACACCTATGAGAGTGCTATTCATTGACTACAGCTCAATGTTCAACACCATAGTGCCCTCAAAGCTCATCACTAAGCTAAGAACCCTGGGACCAAACAGCTCCCTCTGCAACTTGATCCTGGACATGTTGATGGTCTGCCCCCAGGTGGTAAGGTTAGGCAACAACACATCTGCCATGCTGATCCTCAACACTGGAGCCCCTCATGGGTGCATGCTCAGCCCCCACCTGTAATCCCTGTTCATCCACGACTGCGTGGGCAAACACGACTCAAACACCAGTAAGTTTGCTGACGACACAACAACTGATCATCGACAACGACGAGACAGCCTATAGGGTGGAGGTCTGAGACCTGGCAGTGTGGTGCCAGGACAACAACCTCTCCCTCAATGTGAGCAAGACAAAGGAGCTGCTCGTGGACTACAGGAAAAGGAGGGCTGAACAAGCCCCCATCAACATCGTTGGGACTGGAATGGCAAGGGTCGAGTTCCAAGTTCCACATCACCATCAAACTATCATCGTCCAAACGCACCAAGACAGTCGTGAAGAGGGCACGACAACACCACTTCCCCTTCAGGAGACTGACAAGATTTGGGATGGCTTCCCAGATCCTCAAAAGGTTCTACAGCTGCACCATCGAGAGCATCCTGACCGGTTGCGTCACCACCTGTTATGGCAACTGCTTGGCATCACTACCGAGGGTACTGCGTACGGCCCAGTACATCACTGGGGCCAAGTTTCTTGCCATCCAGGACCTATATAATAGGCTGTGTCAGAGGAAAGCCCAGAAAATTCAGACGCCAGTAACCCAAGTCATAGACTGTTCTCTCTGCTACTACACAGCAAGCAGTACTGATGCACCAAGCCTTGGCCAAAAGGCTCCGTAACAGCTTCTACCCACAAGCCATAAGACTGATTTTTAACAACAAATGAGTTTTTGAGCTGCTGATACTCGCTGTTTATTAACTATGCTTAGTCACTTTACCCCCTGTATATAGCCTCGTTACTAACCGGTACCCCCTGTATATAGCCTCGTTACTAACCGGTACCCCCTGTATATAGCCTCGTTACTAACCGGTACCCCCTGTATAGAGTCTCGTTACTAACCTGTACCCCCATCCTCAAAAGGTTCTCGACAGCTGCACCATCGAGAGCATCCTGACCGGTTGCATCACCACCTGGTATGGCAACTACTCTGCATCTGACTATGTAAGGCTCTACAGAGGGTAGTGCGAATGGTCCAGCACATCACGCTTCCTGCCATCCAGGACCTATATCATTTTTATTTTATTTTACCTTCATTTTACTAGGCAAGTCAGTTAAGAACAAATTCTTATTTTCAATGGCGGCCTGTTCAGGGGCAGAACGACAGATTTTGTACCTTGTCAGCTCGGGGATTTGAACTTGCAACCTTTCGGTTACTAGTCCAATGCTGTAACCACTAGGCTACCCTGCCGCCCCAATAATAGGCGGTGTCAGAGGAAAGCCCTCTGTCACCCAAGTCATAGACTGTTCTCTCTGCTACCACACAGCAAGCAGTACCGATGCACCAAGTCTGGAACCAACAGGACCCTGACCAGCATCTACCCCCAAGCCTTAAGACTGATAAATAGTTAGTTAACCAATAGCTACCTAGTCTACCTGCATTGACTCTTTTGGCCAAGTCTTGGCCAAAAGGCTCCGTAACAGCTTCTACCCACAAACCATAGACTGATTTTTAACAACAAATTCGTCTTTGTTCTGCTGATACTCGCTGTTTATTAACTATGCTTAGTCACTTTACCCCCTGTATATAGCCTCGTTACTAACCGGTACCCCCTGTATATAGCCTCGTTACTAACCGGTACCCCCTGTATATAGCCTCGTTACTAACCGGTACCCCCTGTATATAGCCTCGTTACTAACCTGTACCCCTGTATATAGCCTCGTTAAACCGGTACCCCTGTATATAGCCTCGTTACTAACCGGTACCCCCTGTATATAGCCTCGTTACTAACCGGTACCCTGTATATAGCCTCGTTACTAACCGGTACCCCCTGTATATAGCCTCGTTACTAACCGGTACCCCCTGTATATAGCCTCGTTACTAACCGGTACCCCCTGTATATAGCCTCGTTACAAACCGGTACCCCCTGTATATAGCCTCGTTACTAACCGGTACCCCCTGTATATAGCCTCGTTACTAACCGGTACCCCTGTATATAGCCTCGTTACTAACCGGTACCCCTGTATATAGCCTCGTTACTAACCGGTACCCCCTGTATATAGCCTCGTTACTAACCGGTACCCCTGTATATAGCCTCGTTGATAACCGGTACCCCCTGTATATAGCCTCGTTACTAACCGGTACCCCCTGTATATAGCCTCGTTACTAACCGGTACCCCCTGTATATAGCCTCGTTACTAACCGGTACCCCTGTATATAGCCTCGTTACAAACCGGTACCCCCTGTATATAGCCTCGTTACAAACCGGTACCCCCTGTATATAGCCTCGTTACAAACCGGTACCCCCTGTATATAGCCTCGTTACTAACCGGTACCCCCTGTATATAGCCTCGTTACTAACCGGTACCCCCTGTATAGAGTCTCGTTACTAACCGGTACCCCCTGTATAGAGTCTCGTTACTAACCGGTACCCCCTGTATATAGCCTCGTTACTAACCTATTCTACTAACCGTATAATAGCCTCATTATTGTTTTGTAAATTGCTTGTTAACTTTTTTTAATAATTTTTTTATTTTTAAATTGAATCAACTATTTTTCTTGAACTACATTGTTGGTTGAGAGCTTGGTAAGTAAACATTTCAGTCAGATTGTATTCAGCGCATGTGACAAATACAATTTGGGGTCTGAATACTTTCCTAATGTATTGCATTTTTTATGTGTTTTCTAAACGATATTGTCCTGATAATGGATTACTTACTAGAGCCCGTTGCTAGGGAACATCATCCATCAACAACCTCTCTCCGGCACACTGTTCTGAGCTGTCATCTCAAGCTCCTTCCTCTAATGATCTGTGTATACATTAAATTATCAGTATATGACCTTGTCTGCCGTCCCTCCTCCCTCCAGCTGTGTACGTCCCACCTGCCCAGCCCCTCTGATGCCCCTAACCACTACCAGGCTGTGTGTCGGGCGCTCTACGCCGAGACCAGAGAGCTACGCAGCTTCCTGGAGAAGATCAGGAGTGCCAAAGAGGTGAGAACGCCCCTGACATGTTTATTCACCCAATCCCTCACTCACTGAAGAGGTGAGAACGCCCCCTGACACGTTTATTCACCCAATCCCTCACTCACTGAAGAGGTGAGAACGCCCCCTGACACGTTTATTCACCCAATCCCTCACTCACTGAAGAGGTGAGGTACCTGACACGTTTATTCACCCAATCCCTCACTCACTGAAGAGGTGAGAACGCCCCCTGACACGTTTATTCACCCAATCCCTCACTCACTGAAGAGGTGAGGTACCTGAAACGTTTATTCACCCAATCCCTTACTCACTGAAGAGGTGAGGTACCTGACACGTTTATTCACCCAATCCCTCACTCACTGAAGAGGTGAGAACGCCCCTGACACGTTTATTCACCCAATCCCTCACTCACTGAAGAGGTGAGAACGCCCCTGACACGTTTATTCACCCAATCCCTCACTCACTGAAGAGGTGAGAACGCCCCTGACACGTTTATTCAAGAGGTGAGGTACCTGACTCGGCAGCAGCTGATTAGTTTGACATGTTTGAGAGTCTGTGTTGGAGAGGCCCGGAGTCTGATCAACAGCTCTAACAGTAGAAGTGTATAAAAGATCAATTAGCTAGAATGATCCCATATTCTGCAGACCTGCTCAGAATGAGGATCTTAACCAGGCAAGGCACATCTCCAAAAGGAGACTAAGCTGCTTGGTGTGTTGTCAGTTTATCCATATTTGACCAGAAGGCACTGTCCAGGTTTCTCCCTATTCAGAAAGGGTTCCTGGTCCAAACTAATTAGCCTAGTTACTGCGAGACCATTTACATTAGTTCACTGAGTCAGTAAGGAGATGAATGATTCACAAGGGAGTGTTTCAACTGGGTCGAGTCCACAGTCAGCAGCCAGTCCGAGGGAAGCCCAAGGCATGCTGGGATGACTGCAAGGGACTGACTGACTGGCTCTCCTCTCGCCGTCCCTCTCCTCTCTCCTCTCGCCGTCCCTCTCCTCTCTCCTCTCGCCGTCCCTCTCCTCTCTCCTCTCGCCGTCCCTCTCCTCTCTCCTCTCGCCGTCCCTCTCCTCTCGCCGTCCTCTCCTCTCGCCGTCCCTCTCCTCTCTCCTCTCGCCGTCCCTCTCCTCTCTCCTCTCGCCGTCCCTCTCCTCTCGCCGTCCCTCTCCTCTCTCCTCCCTCTCCTCTCGCCGTCCCTCTCCTCTCTCCGTCCCTCTCCTCTCGCCGTCCCTCTCCTCTCGCCGTCCCTCTCCTCTCGCCGTCCCTCTCCTCTCGCCGTCCCTCTCCTCTCGCCGTCCCTCTCCTCTCGCCGTCCCTCTCCTCTCGCCGTCCCTCTCCTCTCGCCGTCCCTCTCCTCTCGCCGTCCCTCTCCTCTCGCCGTCCCTCTTCCTCTCGCCGTCCCTCTCCTCTCGCCGTCCCTCTCCTCTCGCCGTCCCTCTCCTCTCTCCTCTGCTCTCCCTCTCCTCTCTCTCGTCCCTCTCCTCTCTCCTCTCGCCGTCCCTCTCCTCTCTCCTCTCGCCGTCCCTCTCCTCTCTCCTCTCGCCGTCCCTCTCCTCTCTCTCTCCCTCTCCTCTCCCTCTCCCGTCCCTCTCCTCTCTCTCTGCCCGTCCCTCTCCTCTCTCCTCTCGCCGTCCCTCTCCTCTCTCCTCTCGTCCCTCTCCTCGTCCCTCTCCTCGCCGTCCCTCTCCTCGTCCTCTCCTCTCGCTTCGTCCCTCTCCTCCCTCCTCCCGCCGTCCCTCTCCTCTCTCCTCTCGCCGTCCCTCTCCTCTCTCCTCTCGCCGTCCCTCTCCTCCCTCCGTCCCTCTCCTCCTCCCTCTCCTCTCGCCGTCCCTCTCCTCTCCGTCCCTCTCCTCTTCGCCGTCCCTCTCCTCTCCCTCTCCTCTCGTCCCTCTCCTCTCTCCTCTCGCCGTCCCTCTCCTCCCTCGCCGTCCCTCTCTCTCCCGCCGTCCCTCTCTCTCCCGCCGTCCCTCTCTCTCCCGCCGTCCCTCTCTCTCCTCCCGGCCATCCCTCTCTCTCCTCCCGGCCATCCCTCTCTCTCCTCCCGGCCATCCCTCTCTCTCCTCCCGGCCATCCCTCTCTCTCCTCCCGGCCATCCCTCTCTCTCCTCCCGGCCATCCCTCTCTCTCCCGCCATCCTCCCGCCATCCTCCAGACATACAACGGATAAATAACACTGCCCATGGCCTTCTGGTGTTGACCCAGAGTTCTGTTTCTAGTGCACAGCAACATAACTCCTGTATTAAACATATCACCTCTCACGCTCTCCATTTCTGTCTTCCCCCTGTACCTTGTAGAACCTGCGGCGGATGGAGCGAGACACCGGAGAGGAACCAATCAGAGATGTCAACGAGCTACAGAACGCTGACTGGGTAAGCGTGACCTAAAGTAGCGGGCGCAAAAAGTCCCCGCATCACTTTTTCAGGGGGAACGGAAGTTAGCTTGACTATACTGTATCCCTGAGAACCAGAAGAATCCGCTGCGGACGGTGTGGTAAGAAAGACCGCGAGGGTGTGGTAAGAAAGGCCGCGAGGGTGTGGTAAGAAAGGCCGCGAGGGTGTGGTAAGAAAGGCCGCGAGGGTGTGGTAAGAAAGGCCGCGAGGGTGTGGTAGAAAAGGCCGCGAGTGTGGTAAGAAAGGCCGAGGGTGTGGTAAGAAAGGCCGCGAGGGTGTGGTAAGAAAGGCCGCGAGGGTGTGGTAAGAAAGGCCGCGAGGGTGTGGTAAGAAAGGCCGCGAGGGTGTGGTAAGAAAGGCCGCGAGGGTGTGGTAAGAAAGGCCGCGAGGGTGTGGTAAGAAAGGCCGCGAGGGTGTGGTAAGACAGACCATAATTCTTTTATTGCTCAACACAGGAACATCTAAATGTTGATACTATTGTCTGTGGTTGGTTGCTGGGCAACCAGTCAATTTAAATTCAGGAAGTTTCATTCCAATTCTGTAAAATGAGGAAAATGTAGGATTGAAATTTGGTTGAAACTTTCTGAATTTGAATTAGAAATGAAATGAACCCCAACCCTGCTATTATCCTGTGTCCCTCAGGCTAAGTTCTGGATGCAGGTGATGGGTGACCTGCGTAACGGGGTCAAGCTGAAGAAGGTCCAGGAGAGACAGTACAGCCCTCTACCTGTAGAGTTCCAGCTCACACCTTACGAGATGCTGATGGATGACATCCGCTTCAAACGATACAAACTACGGAACGTCATGGTGAGGGACTTAAACATGAAGAATATCACCTTAGAGGAATGATGGATCATGGTTTTTTAAGTCATTGTGAAGGGACGGTCTCATCTGTTAGCCCGGTCCCACGTCGCTGAGCTCATGTTCATGAAACGTTGCGGAGTCCTGCTCTGTGATTTAGTTTTGCCTTTCAGATCATAATGAATAAGATTGGCTGGACAGGAGGAGCTCATGCTATTTTCATGTGACTGTTAGTCTACACCTGTTGTTTACCAATCGTGTGACATATGATTGGATCCTGGATCAGCTTTTCTACTCTTCAGATGCTTTCTGGGTCCTGGTGCGTTTCCACTCATTCAAGTCCAACACTGTGTACATCATCTCACACACACACACGGTGTGAGAACAGTAATCATACCAGAGCTGCGGTTCAGATCTTGAGGGGTGCTGATGATTTAGTCTGCTCCTAGAAGGAACATCTTCAATATGGTCCTGTCATCATCATTATCACTGTATTCCTCCCTAATCATCAGTCTGTTACAGTCAGATCTTTAGTCTGCTCCTATAGGAGGGAACATCTTCATCATCATCACTGTATTCCTCCCTAATCATCAGTCTGTTACAGTCAGATCTTTAGTCTGCTCCTATAGGAGGGAACATCTTCATCATCATCACTGTATTCCTCCCTAATCATCAGTCTGTGTTACAGTCAGGTCTTTAGTCTGCTCCTATAGGAGGGAACATCATCATCATCACTGTATTCCTCCCTAATCATCAGTCTGTTACAGTCAGGTCTTTAGTCTGCTCCTATAGGAGGGAACATCTTCATCATCATCACTGTATTCCTCCCTAATCATCAGTCTGTTACAGTCAGGTCTTTAGTCTGCTCCTATAGGAGGGAACATCTTCATCATCATCACTGTATTCCTCCCTAATCATCAGTCTTACAGTCAGGTCTTTAGGCTGCTCCTATAGGAGGGAACATCTTCATCATCATCACTGTATTCCACCCTAATCATCAGTGTGTTACAGTCAGGTCTTTAGTCTGCTCCTATAGGAGGGAACATCTTCATCATCATCACTGTATTCCTCCCTAAAAATGTTAATAAATCGACACACACTACCCCATAATGACAAAGAGAAAACAGGTATTTAGAAATGTTTGCAAATGTATTAAAAATAAATATTTACGTAAGTATTCACACCCTTTTCTAAGGTCCCACAGTTGACAGTGCATGTCAGAGCAAAAACCCATAAGGTCGAAGAGCTCCGAGACAGGATTGTGTCGAGGCACAGATCTGGAGAAGGGTAACACAAATTATGCAGCATTGAAGGTCCCCCAGAACACAGTGGTCTCTATCATTCTTAAATGGAAGAAGTTCAGAACCACCAAGACTCTTCCTAGAGGTTGGCCACCTGGCCAAACTGACCAATCAATTGTTCAGGGAGATTACCAAGAACAGACGCAAGCCACTCATTAGTAAAAGGCACATGACCGCCCGCTTGGCGTTTGCCAAAAGGCAGCTAATGGACTCTCAGATCATGAGAAACGAGACTCTTTGACCTGAATGCCAAGCGTCAAGTCTGGAGGAAACCTGGCACCATCCCTACGGTGGTGGTGGCATCATGCTCTGAGGCAGGGACTGAGGCAGGGACTGAGGCATGGACTGAGGCAGGATTAAGGGAAAGATGAACAGAGCACAGTATAGAAAGGTTCTTGATGAAAACCTGCTCCATAGCGCTCAGGACCTGAGACTAGGGCTACGGTTCAGCTTGAATCGTACTATACCAGCTCGGATGCTCGTCGGATGTGGGTGGGCTTGCAAACTATTATAGACTACAAAGAGAAGCACATATTCTAGGTCCAAAACAGGCTTCTTAACAGCTTTGCCCCCCCCATTTTTATTTGATTGGTTGTCTCATAGGGTGGGGCACAAACTTCCAAATGCGCTGTATGTGTAGTGTTACATTACCCTCTCTCCCTCAGTGACATATCCTGGCATAATGTAAAAGTTATACATTACCCTCTCTCCCTCAGTGACATATCCTGGCATAATGTAAACGTTATACATTACCCTCAGTGACATATCCTGGCATAATGTAAACGTTATACATTACCCTCAGTGACATATCCTGGCATAATGTAAACGTTATACATTACCATCTCTCCCTCAGTGACATATCCTGATATAATGTAAACGTTATACATTACCCTCTCTCCCTCAGTGACATATCCTGGCATAATGTAAACGTTATACATTACCCTCTCTCCCTCAGTGACATATCCTGGCATAATGTAAATGTTATACATTACCCTCAGTGACATATCCTGACATAATGTAAACGTTATACATTACCCTCAGTGACATATCCTGACATAATGTAAACGTTATACATTACCGTCTCTCCCTCAGTGACATATCCTGACGTTATACATTACCCTCTCTCCCTCAGTGACATATCCTGACATAATGTAAACGTTATACATTACCCTCAGTGACATATCCTGGCATAATGTAAACATTATACATTACCCTCAGTGACATATCCTGGCATAATGTAAACGTTATACATTACCCCTCTCTCCCTCAGTGACATATCCTGATATAATGTAAACGTTTTACATTACCCTCTCTCCCTCAGTGACATATCCTGGCATAATGTAAACGTTATACATTACCCCTCTCTCCCTCAGTGACATATCCTGACATAATGTAAACGTTATACATTACCCTCTCTCCCTCAGTGACATATCCTGGCATAATGTAAACGTTATACATTACCCCTCTCTCCCTCAGTGGCATATCCTGGCATAATGTAAACGTTATACATTACCCTCAGTGACATATCCTGGCATAATGTAAACGTTTTACATTACCCTCCGTGACATATCCTGACATAATGTAAAGGTTATACATTACCCCCTCTCCCTCAGTGACATATCCTGGCATAATGTAAATGTTATACATTACCCTCAGTGACATATCCTGGCATAATGTAAACGTTATACATTACCCTCTCTCCCTCAGTGACATATCCTGGCATAATGTAAAAGTTATACATTACCCTCTCTCCCTCAGTGACATATCCTGGCATAATGTAAACGTTATACATTACCCTCAGTGACATATCCTGGCATAATGTAAACGTTATACATTACCCTCAGTGACATATCCTGGCATAATGTAAATGTTATACATTACCCTTCTCCCTCAGTGACATATCCTGGCATAATGTAAACGTTATACATTACCCTCAGTGACATATCCTGGCATAATGTAAACGTTATACTTACCATCTCTCCCTCAGTGACATATCCTGATATAATGTAAACGTTATACATTACCCTCTCTCCCTCAGTGACATATCCTGGCATAATGTAAACGTTATACATTACCCTCTCTCCCTCAGTGACATATCCTGGCATAATGTAAATGTTATACATTACCCTCAGTGACATATCCTGACATAATGTAAACGTTATACATTACCCTCAGTGACATATCCTGACATAATGTAAACGTTATACATTACCGTCTCTCCCTCAGTGACATATCCTGACGTTATACATTACCCTCTCTCCCTCAGTGACATATCCTGACATAATGTAAACGTTATACATTACCCTCAGTGACATATCCTGACATAATGTAAACATTTTACATTACCCTCAGTGACATATCCTGGCATAATGTAAATGTTATACATTACCCTCTCTCCCTCAGTGACATATCCTGACGTTATACATTACCCTCTCTCCCTCAGTGACATATCCTGGCATAATGTAAACGTTATACATTACCCTCTCTCCCTCAGTGACATATCCTGACATTATACATTACCCTCTCTCCCTCAGTGACATATCCTGGCATAATGTAAACGTTATACATTACCCTCTCTCCCTCAGTGACATATCCTGGCATAATGTAAACGTTATACATTACCCTCTCTCCCTCAGTGACATATCCTGACGTTATACATTACCCTCTCTCCCTCAGTGACATATCCTGACATAATGTAAACGTTATACATTACCCTCTCTCCCTCAGTGACATATCCTGACGTTATACATTACCCTCTCTCCCTCAGTGACATATCCTGGCATAATGTAAACGTTATACATTACCCTCTCTCCCTCCGTGACATATCCTGGCATAATGTAAACGTTATACATTACCCTCAGTGACATATCCTGACATAATGTAAACGTTATACATTACCCTCAGTGACATATCCTGACGTTATACATTACCCTCTCTCCCTCAGTAACATATCCTGGCATAATGTAAACGTTATACATTACCCTCAGTGGCATATCCTGGCATAATGTAAACGTTATACATTACCCCCAGTGACATATCCTGGCATAATGTAAACGTTATACATTACCCTCTCTCCCTCAGTGACATATCCTGGCATAATGTAAACATTATACATTACCCTCAGTGACATATCCTGGCATAAAACGTGTAAACCTCAGTGACATATCCTGGCATAATGTAAACGTTATACATTACCCTCAGTGACATATCCTGGCATAATGTAAACGTTATACATTACCCTCAGTGACATATCCTGATATAATGTAAACGTTTTACATTACCCTCTCTCCCTCAGTGACATATCCTGGCATAATGTAAACGTTATACATTACCCCTCTCTCCCTCAGTGACATATCCTGACATAATGTAAACGTTATACATTACCCTCTCTCCCTCAGTGACATATCCTGGCATAATGTAAACGTTATACATTACCCCTCTCTCCCTCAGTGGCATATCCTGGCATAATGTAAACGTTATACATTACCCTCAGTGACATATCCTGGCATAATGTAAACGTTTTACATTACCCTCCGTGACATATCCTGACATAATGTAAAGGTTATACATTACCCCCTCTCCCTCAGTGACATATCCTGGCATAATGTAAATGTTATACATTACCCTCAGTGACATATCCTGGCATAATGTAAACGTTATACATTACCCTCTCTCCCTCAGTGACATATCCTGGCATAATGTAAACGTTATACATTACCCTCAGTGACACATCCTGACATAATGTAAAGGTTATACATTACCCTCTCTCCCTCAGTGACATATCCTGGCATAATGTAAACGTTATACATTACCCTCAGTGACATATCCTGGCATAATGTAAACGTTATACATTACCCTCAGTGACATATCCTGAAATAATGTAAAGGTTATACATTACCCTCTCTCCCTCAGTGACATATCCTGGCATAATGTAAACGTTATACATTACCCTCAGTGACATATCCTGACATAATGTAAATGTTATACATTACCCTCAGTGACATGGGTAGAGATCTTAGAAACGAACAGTATGAAAGATAGGCTTCCCTGCACTCAACACATTTCAAGCTTGGTTGCACCCACTATATACCTTCCTCCTCTAACCCTTAACTAGTGGTCTAGACCCTCCGCTATATACCTTCCTCCTCTAACCCTTAACTAGTGGTCTAGACCCTCCCTCCTCTAACCCTTAACTAGTGGTCTAGACCCTCTGCTATATACCTTCCTCTTATAACCCTTAACTAGTGGTATAGACCCTCTGCTATATACCTTCCTCTTATAACCCTTAACTAGTGGTATAGACCCTCTGCTATATACCTTCCTCTTATAACCCTTAACTAGTGGTCTAGACCCTCTGCTATATACCTTCCTCCTCTAACCCTTAACTAGTGGTCTAGACCCTCCGCTATATACCTTCCTCTTATAACCCTTAACTAGTGGTCTAGACCCTCTGCTATATACCTTCCTCTTATAACCCTTAACTAGTGGTCTAGACCCTCTGCTATATACCTTCCTCCTCTAACCCTTAACTAGTGGTCTAGACCCTCTGCTATATACCTTCCTCCTCTAACCCTTAACTAGTGGTCTAGACCCTCTGCTATATACCTTCCTCCTCTAACCCTTAACTAGTGGTCTAGACCCTCTAACTAACCCTTAACTAGTGGTCTAGACCCTCTGCTATATACCTTCCTCCTCTAACCCTTAACTAGTGGTCTAGACCCTCTGCTATATACCTTCCTCTTATAACCCTTAACTAGTGGTCTAGACCCTCTGCTATATACCTTCCTCCTCTAACCCTTAACTAGTGGTCTAGACCCTCTGCTATATACCTTCCTCCTCTAACCCTTAACTAGTGGTCTAGACCCTCTGCTATATACCTTCCTCCTCTAACCCTTAACTAGTGGTCTAGACCCTCTGCTATATACCTTCCTCCTCTAACCCTTAACTAGTGGTCTAGACCCTCTGCTATATACCTTCCTCCTATAACCCTTAACTAGTGGTCTAGACCCTCCGCTATATACCTTCCTCTTATAACCCTTAACTAGTGGTCTAGACCCTCTGCTATATACCTTCCTCTTATAACCCTTAACTAGTGGTCTAGACCCTCTGCTATATACCTTCCTCTTATAACCCTTAACTAGTGGTCTAGACCCTCTGCTATATACCTTCCTCCTCTAACCCTTAACTAGTGGTCTAGACCCTCCGCTATATACCTTCCTCCTCTAACCCTTAACTAGTGGTCTAGACCCTCTGCTATATACCTTCCTCCTCTAACCCTTAACCTCTAAACCTCAGCACTGCATCAGTGACATGAATAAATATATTTCCATATTCTCAGAACCCAACAGTATTAAACGACTCAACTTTAGTGTTTGGACTCACATTCCTCGTGTTTGGACTCACATTCCTCGTGTTTGGACTCACATTCCTCGTGTTTGGACTCACATTCCTCGTGTTTGGACTCACATTCCTCGTGTTTGGACTCACATTCCTCGTGTTTGGACTCACATTCCTCGTGTTTGGACTCACATTCCTCGTGTTTGGACTCACATTCCTCGTGTTTGGACTCACATTCCTCGTGTTTGGACTCACATTCCTCGTGTTTGGACTCACATTCCTCGTGTTTGGACTCACATTCCTCGTGTTTGGACTCACATTCCTCGTGTTTGGACTCACATTCCTCGGACGCAATGATTACATCCAATGTTTTGGATGAGTTTGCTGTTTCGATTACTTTCTGCCCAGTAGAAATGGATGGTAAATAATGTATTGTCACTTTTCTTGTAAATAACAATAGAATATGTTTATTGTCCGTTCATGTGGATTCTCTCTACCATGATTACGGATAGTCCTGAATGAGTGAGAGTTCATCTACAAATATGAAAATCCCAAGACATGCTAACCTCTCTACATTACAATAACAGCTGACGTTAGCATTTTGTGTGTGTGTGTGTACTCATTACCTCTCCTGTTCTGATGTGTTGTTACTCCAGCTGAATGGAGACGTCCCTCCCAGGGTAAAGAGCGCTCATGAGGTCATCCTGGACTTCATCCGCTCCAGACCACCTCTCAACCCTGTGAGTCCTGACCTAGTCTCTGACCACCTCTCAACCCTGGGAGTCCTGACCTAGTCTCTGACCACCTCTCAACCCTGTGAGTCCTGACCTAGTCTCTGACCACCTCTCAACCCTGTGAGTACTGACCCAGTCTCTGACCACCTCTCAACCCTGGGAGTACTGACCTAGTCTCTGACCACCTCTCAACCCTGGGAGTACTGACCCAGTCTCTGACCACCTCTCAACCCTGGGAGTACTGACCTAGTCTCTGACCACCTCTCAACCCTGGGAGTACTGACCCAGTCTCTGACCACCTCTCAACCCTGGGAGTACTGACCCAGTCTCTGACCACCTCTCAACCCTGGGAGTACTGACCTAGTCTCTGACCACCTCTCAACCCTGTGAGTCCTGACCCAGTCTCTGACCACCTCTCAACCCTGTGAGTCCTGACCTAGTCTCTGACCACCTCTCAACCCTGTGAGTCCTGACCCAGTCTCTGACCACCTCTCAACCCTGGGAGTCCTGACCCAGTCTCTGACCACCTCTCAACCCTGGGAGTCCTGACCTAGTCTCTGACCACCTCTCAACCCTGGGAGTCCTGACCTAGTCTCTGACCACCTCTCAACCCTGGGAGTCCTGACCTAGTCTCTGACCACCTCTCAACCCTGGGAGTCCTGACCTAGTCTCTGACCACCTCTCAACCCTGGGAGTCCTGACCTAGTCTCTGACCACCTCTCAACCCTGGGAGTCCTGACCTAGTCTCGGACCACCTCTCAACCCTGGGAGTCCTGACCTAGTCTCGG
This sequence comes from Oncorhynchus nerka, assembly GCF_034236695.1. Taxonomy (NCBI): domain Eukaryota; kingdom Metazoa; phylum Chordata; class Actinopteri; order Salmoniformes; family Salmonidae; genus Oncorhynchus; species Oncorhynchus nerka. The sequence continues at coordinate 1,875,547 of NC_088402.1, forward strand.
ACCACCTCTCAACCCTGGGAGTCCTGACCTAGTCTCGGACCACCTCTCAAGTCCTGACCTAGTCTCGGACCACCTCTCAACCCTGGGAGTCCTGACCTAGTCTCGGACCACCTCTCAACCCTGGGAGTGCTGACCTAGTCTCGGACCACCTCTCAACCCTGGGAGTGCTGACCTAGTCTCGGACCACCTCTCAACCCTGGGAGTGCTGTTCAAATATGTATATTATAAACCACATGAAATGTGAAAGCATGCATGTCTATGATGCAGACCTATTTCACATTGTTAACATGGTCGCGATTTTAAATAGTCTAGTGCGTCAGACCCAGCTGCTGTGCTACGACAGACATGATGAGGAGGATGAATTGGGAAGATAGGGTGTCTGGCAGCCTCCTATTGCTACGACTGAGAGCACAGTTGTACACTCTAGACTGTAATTATTGCCCTTGTGACGCCTTCTTGCTCCTAAGGGGATGAATCCAGCTTTGTTGAATTGAAAGGAAGGGCAGCTGCTTCAGTATGTTGCTTCAGTACATGTTTTTATTGTGGATGGTTGATGAGCCTCCTGCACAGAATGCATTATCTGCTTGTCTGTCTACTTGTAGGTTACTGGAAGGAAGTTGAAGCCTCACCCTGCGTGGCCGCAGACCCTACATGAGCGTCTCTTAGAGGGCATCAAACAGGAGAGGAAGCTACGGCCTGTTTCACCTGACGTGACCCGACGCAACCGCCTGGGTGAGCAGGACACACGCTTGCACGCAGCCGGGACGCGACCCGGCTCTCGGCCGGTGTTACACAAGTTGACCCTCACTCCATTTCATTCCCACATATGACACATTATTATATTAGTGTCACAGATTATAATTTGTATACCTGGTAGGTTCCTTGATAATTTGTGAGATTGAGGGCATCTAGTTTATATTGTAGGATGGCCAGGGTGTTAAGCATATCCCAGTTTAGGTCACCTAGCAGTGCGAACACTGAAGATAGATGGGGGGGTCTGTAACAAGCGGCAACAGTGAGAATTATTTCTGGAAAGGTAGATCTTTAAAAGTAGAAGCTCGACTTGTTTGTGCACAGACCTGGATAGCATGACAGAACTCTGCAGGCATTCTCTGCAGTAGATTGCAACTCCGGCCCCTTTGGCAGTTCTATCTTGTCGGAAAATGTTGTAGTTAGGGATGGAAATTTCAGGATTTTGGTGACCTTCCTAAGCCAGGATTCAGACACGGCTCGGACACCCGGGTTGGCGGAGTGTGCTAAAGCAGTGAATAACACAAACTTAGGCAGGAGGCTTCTGATGTTAACATGCATGAAACCAAGGCTTTTACGGTTATAGAAGTCAACAAATGAGAGCGCCTGGGGAATAGGTGTAGTACTGGTGTAGTACTGGTGGCTACAGGGCCTGGGTTAACCTCTACATCACCAGAGGAACAGAGGAGGAGTAGGATACGGGTACGGCTAAAGGATATAAGAACTGGTCGTCTAGTGCGTTTGGAGCAGAGTAAAAGGAGCAGATTTCTGGGCGCAGAGGAATAGATTCAAGGCATAATGTACAGACATGGGTATGGTAGAATGTGAGTACAGTGGAGGTAAACCTAGGCATTGAGTGACGATGAGAGGTTTTGTCTCTAGGGGCACCAGTTAAGCCAGGTGAAGTCACGGCATGTGTGGAGGGTGGAACAGAAGGGCTAGCTAAGGCATATTGAGCAGGGCTGGAGGCTCTACAGTGAAATAACACAAAAATCACTAACCAAAACCGCTGGAGGTGAGCTGGAGGCACGGCGATTCAGACAGCTAGCAGGCTCCCAGGCTAGCAGTGAGTTAGTGGAGCTAACATGATGCATCCGACTCCAATTCAGTAAGTCAAATCACCTCTTCCCTTGTGTCCATTAAATTACTCTGACAATAACACCACCCATCTGATCAATGTCATGTTGAAATCTACCAGGTTCAAACCAAACAGACAGACGTGCTTTAAAGTGTGGGGTGGGGTGATGGTTGGTGGGGTGGGGTGGGGTGATGGTTGGTGGGGTGGGGTGGGGTGATGGTTGGTGGGGTGGGGTGATGGTTGGTGGGGTGGGGTGATGGTTGGTGGGGTGGGGTGATGGTTGGTGGGGTGGGGTGATGGTGGGGTGGGGTAATGGTGGGGTGATGGTTGGTGGGGTTATATTATGGTGGGGTAGGGTTATATTATGATTAGGTATGGTTAGTGCCGTGCTTCCTACAGGGGACGGATTACCCTGTAACTACAGGGGGCGGATTACCCTGTAACACTAAAGGCTGCCTGGCCTGTCCGTCACCGTGATTCACTATGGTATACAGTGCCTTGGGAAAGTATTCAGACCCCTTGACTTTTCCCACATTTTCTTACAACCTTTTTCTAAAATGGATTAAATTGTTTTTTCACTCATCAATCTCTATACACAATACCCCATAATGACAAAGCAAAAACTGAAATATTACATTTTCATAAGTATTCAGATCCTTTACTCAGTACTTTGTTGAAGCACCTTTGGCAGCGATTACAGCCTTGAGTCTTAAGTATGATGCTACAAGCTTGGCACACCTGTATTTGGAGAGTTTCTCCTTTTCTTCTCTGCAGATCCTCTCAAGCTCTGTCATGTTGGATAGGGAGTGTCGCTGCACAGCTATTTTCTGGTTTCTCCAGAGATATTCGATTGGGTTCAAGTCCGGGCTCTGGCTGGGCCACTCAAGCGCTCTGGAGCAGGTTTTCAGCAAGAATCTTTCAATGCTTTGCTCCATCTTTCCCTCGATCCTGACTAGTCTCCCAGTCCCTGCCGCTGAATAACATCCACACAGCATGACGCTGCCACCACCATGCTTCACCGTAGGGATGGTGCCAGGTTTCAGCCAGTCGTGACTCTTGGCATTCAGGCCAAAGAGTTCAATCTTGGTTTCATCAGACCAGAGAATCTTGTCTCATGTTCTGAGAGTCTTTAGGTGCCTTTTGGCAAACTCCAAGAAGGTTGTCATGTGTCTTTTACTGAAGAGTGATTTTCATCTGGCCACTACCATAAAGGCCTGATTGGTTGAGTGCTGCAGAGATGGTTGTCCTTCTGGAAGGTTCTCCCATCTCCACAGAGGAACTCTGGAGCTTTGTCAGAGTGACCATCAGGTTATTGGTCACCTCCCTGACCAAGGCCCTTCTCCCAGATTGTTCAGTTTGACTGGGCTGCCAGCTCTAGGAAGAGTCTTGGTGGTTCCAAACTTCTTCCATTTAAGAATGATGGAGGCCACTGTGTTCTTGGGGACCTTCAATGTTGCAGACATTTTTTGGTGCCCAGATCTGTGCCTCGACACAATCCTGTCTTGGCGCTCTATAGACAATGGCTTGGTTTTTGCTCTGACATGCACTGTCAAAGGATGAGCAATGGCAACTGGATGCACTGGAGCTCAATTTCGACTCTCATAGCAAAGGGTCTGAATACTTATGTAAATAAGGTGTTTTTAAAAATAAAAACTATTATACATTTGCAAACATTTCTGAACATGTTTTCGCTTTGTCATTATGGGGTAGTGTTGATTTTTTTTTAAATATTTTTTTTAGGGAGAAACAGGGTTGATGACAGGACCATATTGAAGATGTTCCCTCCTATAGGAGCAGCCTAAAGACCTGACTGTAACAGACTGATGATTAGGGAGGAATACAGTGATGATGAAGATGTTCCCTCCTCTAGGAGCAGACTAAAGACCTGACTGTAACAGACTGATGATTAGGGTGGAATACAGTGATGATGAAGATGTTCCCTCCTATAGGAGCAGACTAAAGACCTGACTGTAACAGACTGATGATTAGGGAGGAATACAGTGATGATGATGAAGATGTTCCCTCCTATAGGAGCAGACTAAAGACCTGACTGTAACAGACTGATGATTAGGGAGGAATACAGTGATGATGATTTACATTTACATTTAAGTCATTTAGCAGACTCCAGAGCGACTTACAAATTGGTGCATTCACCTTATGACCTCCAGTGGAACAGTAGATGTTCCCTCCTATAGGAGCAGCCTAAAGACCTGACTGTAACAGACTGATGATTAGGGAGGAATACAGTGATAATGATGATGACAGGACCATATTGAAGATGTCCCTTCTAGGAGCAGACTAAATCATCAGCACCCCTCAAGATCTGAACCGCAGCTCTGGTATGATTACTGTTCTCACACCGTGTGTGTGTGTGAGATGATGTACACAGTGTTGGACTTGAATGAGAGGAAATGTATTTCAGAATACTACCAAATTGTATCTTTAAAATCGACTGTCTTTGTGCCTATTTGTGCCTTTACTGACGGTACCATCAATATTTAGGTACGTTTTCCTTCTCACAGTGATAATTGATGTTTCCTCTAGAGGTAAACCAGTTTAACCCAATGAGTCCCATCGTAATGCTGGTGTCTTTTTTAGACATCTGTCCTTACAGCGTTTTATACAATTCCACTAAAGCTATATGGAATTTTTTTAAAGAAGGTCATACCAAAGATAATCTTGATTTAGAATTGTAGGACACCTTGAAGTATAGGAAAAATATATCCAGTATACGTAATGATTTGATTAATGTGTTGTTGGCCTTGCTGCTATTAGCCCGTACAAACACCTTGAAGTGTCTGTCAAATATCTGAGAGACATAAAGATCAGGAAACCATTTATTTATTTTTGTACGTGCATTTAACCCCTTATTTTAGGCATTGAACTGTCTCCAGTACGAGTCAAAAGTTTGGACAGACCTACTCAATGTTTGTTTTCCTGTCTCCCTGTGACTAATGTTCTCCTTGTCCTCTGACTCTTCCCACAGACTTGTCCTCTCCAGATGCCCCCAGGAAGCAGGCCACCAGCACCCTGTCCTGTCCACCAGCTCCCGGGGTGGGAGGGGCTCTGCATCAGAGGAAGAGGCTCCTGAAGGCGCCCACATTGTCTGAACTGGAGAGCTCAGAGTCTGATGTACGTGTGTGTGTACGTGTGCGTGTGTGTGTGTGTGTGTGTGTGTGGATAGAACGTGATTGTTTGTGTTATCCATACATCACTTACACAAAAGCCTTTTTTCTACAACGAGGAGTACAAGAACGATTTTGACTTGCACACACAAACAAGTGTTTCTAGTCCTTTATCAACCAATATCCAGAGTGTCTAGTTGGTGTCGTCCAGAGTGTCTAGTTGGTGTCGTCCAGAGTGTCTAGTTGGTGTCGTCCAGAGTGTCTAGTTGGTGTCGTCCAGAGTGTCTAGTTGGTGTCGTCCAGAGTGTCTAGTTGGTGTCGTCCAGAGTGTCTAGTTGGTGTCGTCCAGAGTGTCTAGTTGGTGTCTAGTTGGTGTCCAGAGTGTCTAGTTGGTGTCGTCCAGAGTGTCTAGTTGGTGTCGTCCAGAGTGTCTAGTTGGTGTCGTCCAGAGTGTCTAGTTGGTGTCTAGTTGGTGTCGTCTAGTTGGTGTCGTCCAGAGTGTCTAGTTGGTGTCGTCCAGAGTGTCTAGTTGGTGTCGTCCAGAGCGTCTAGTTGGTGTCGTCCAGAGCGTCTAGTTGGTGTCGTCCAGAGCGTCTAGTTGGTGTCGTCCAGAGCGTCTAGTTGGTGTCGTCCAGAGCGTCTAGTTGGTGTCGTCCAGAGCGTCTAGTTGGTGTCGTCCAGAGCGTCTAGTTGGTGTCGTCCAGAGCGTCTAGTTGGTGTCCAGAGTCCTAGAGCGTCTAGTTGGTGTCGTCCAGAGCGTCTAGTTGGTGTCGTCCAGAGCGTCTAGTTGGTGTCGTCCAGAGCGTCTAGTTGGTGTCGTCCAGAGCGTCTAGTTGGTGTCGTCCAGAGCGTCTAGTTGGTGTCGAGCGTCTAGTTGGTGTCGTCCAGAGCGTCTAGTTGGTGTCGTCCAGAGCGTCTAGTTGGTGTCGTCCAGAGCGTCTAGTTGGTGTCGTCCAGAGCGTCTAGTTGGTGTCGTCCAGAGCGTCTAGTTGGTGTCGTCCAGAGCGTCTAGTTGGTGTCGCGTCTAGTCGGTGTCGCGTCTAGTCGGTGTCGCGTCTAGTCGGTGTCGCGTCTAGTCGGTGTCGTCCAGAGCGTCTCGTCGGTGTCGCGTCTCGTCGGTGTCGCGTCTCGTCGGTGTCGTCCAGAGCGTCTCGTCGGTGTCATCCAGAGCGCGTCTCGTCCAGAGCGCAGGTTAGTCTCTTGTGTAATGGTAGTCTGTCTCATCAGTAATGTGTATCTCCTCATTAACAGGATGAGCCCAGTCACAGCTCCTCCAGTTGGTCAGCATCCGTGTTGGACACCTCGTCTCCTGAATCTGTCCTGGGGAAGAACGGTAAGATACTTTCGCTCTTTTTATTTTTATATATCTCTTTGTATTTATGAATTCATAGTGAACATTTTATAAACACTTCCATATTCCACGAAAACATGCACATTATTGAATGGTAAAGTACATAACACCATGTATACTAGCTAGTACACTAGATCCGTCCACTCTTTGAAGGCTCCTGAGGTATAGAACACTACTAGTGCATCCCAAATGGCACCCTATTCACTAGATAGTGCACTACTGTTTTTATCAAGCTATTTTTATTTGAAAGATTATACAGACAACACACAAACACCCCTCATGCGCCAACAGAGCTCGACCCAAATACCAGACTTTAATTAAACATTATATAGATATACAGTTGAGGTCGGAACAACCTTCGCCAAATACATTTAAACTCAGTTTTTCACAATTCCTGATATTTAATCCTGGTAAAAATTCCCTGTTTTAGGTCAGTTAGGATCACCACTTTATTTTAAGAATGTGAAATGTCAGACTAATAGCAGAGAGAATGATTTATTTCAGATTTTATTTCTTTCATCACATTCCCAGTGGGTCAGAAGTTTACATACACTCAATTAGTATTTGGTAGCATTGCCTTTAAATGATTTAACTTGGGTCAAATGTTTCTGGTAGCCTTCCACAAGCTTCCCACAATAAGTTGGGTGAATTTTGGCCCATTCCTCCTGACAGAGCTGGTGTAACTGAGTCAGGTTTGTAGGCCTCCTTGATCGCACACGCTTTTTCAGTTCTGCCCACAAATTTTCTATGGGATTGAGGTCAGGGCTATGTGATGGCCACTCCAATACCTTGACTTTGTTGTCCTTAAGCCCTTCAGCCACAACTTTGGAAGTATGCTTGGGGTCATTGTCCATTTGAAAGACCCATTTGCGACCAAGCTTTAACTTCCTGACTAATGTCTTGAGATGTTGCTTCAATATTGACAACATGGCCAATGTATTCAACCTTTTCTAGCCTATGATGTTGAGTGTTTATCCCTTTAAGCTTGGAAAAGAGACCCTTTAAGAGACTCTTAAACCCAGACTTGGACCACACCACCCACTCCACTGGATATCAGGTTAGTTATTGCTTTGCAACATTAATCAATCAATCAAGCAATCAATCAATCAATCAATCAAATGTATTGATGAAGGCCTTTTTACATCACTTGACGTCAAAGTGCTATACAGAAACCAGCATTCTGTGGTGGTTAATTTCTTTACTATCAAATGAGGAGAGACAAACTTATCACACAAGTCAGAGTTATACTTAAACAATATCTTTATTCACTTATTAATAAGGGAGCAGGTTAATACAACACGTATGTGTGTGTGAATCGATTGAGTGCTCTACGATGGCTGTGTGTGTGTGTGTGTGTGTGTGTGTGAATCGATTGAGTGCTCTACGATAACGATGGCTGTGTGTGTGTGTGAATCGATTGAGTGCTCTACGATAACGATGGCTGGTCAACGAATCACGCTCCGATGATTTGTTGAGACCAAAGTACTTTTATAGCCAAGACACACCCCCTCCAGTCTACCAAGACGCACCCCCTCCAGTCTACCAAGACGCACCCCAGTCTACCAAGACGCACCCCCCAGTCTGCCAAGACGCACCCCTCCAGTCTACCAAGACGCACCCCCTCCAGTCTACCAAGACGCACCCCCTCCAGTCTACCAAGACGCACCCCCTCCAGTCTACCAAGACGCACCCCCTCCAGTCTACCAAGACGCACCCCCTCCAGTCTACCAAGACGCACCCCCTCCAGTCTACCAAGACGCACCCCCCCTGTGGCATTTAACAACCATTTGATGCTATAACAGCATTATAACACAATCGTGTTATTTCCACCATTGGTGCAACTCTGAAAAAAGCAATGAAGATTCTATTCATCTTGTCTCTGCTTCCAGTATGAAGGAAAATAGTTTCGTGAGCCAATGCTAACTTGCGTTAGAGTCATGACTGGGGGCATGCTAGCTGATAGCATAGACTTTGTCATTGTGCTAACGCTAGTTAGCATCTTCCTTTTAAACTGCATGCAGAGACATTTAAAATGGTGTCCACGAGTTCATCGGAGTCTAAGAACAGTAGATAAAAGGCTTCATTGGCAGAATCCTGAAGTATCCTTTTAAACACGTTGTTTTCAAAACTGTTGCAGCTTCTTCAGACAGACGAGCAGTTCTGATGAGAATGGATGTGTTGTCCTCAGGGGGTGTGTTACTGTGTTGTCCTCAGGGGGTGTGTTACTGTGTTGTCCTCAGGGGTGTGTTACTGTGTTGTCCTCAGGGGGTGTGTTACTGTGTGTTGTCCTCAGGGGGTGTGTTACTGTGTGTTGTCCTCAGGGGGTGTGTTACTGTGTTGTCCTCAGGGGGTGTGTTACTGTGTTGTCCTCAGGGGGTGTGTTACTGTGTGTTGTCCTCAGGGGTGTGTTACTGTGTGTTGTCCTCAGGGGTGTGTTACTGTGTGTTGTCCTCAGGGGTGTGTTACTGTGTGTTGTCCTCAGGGGTGTGTTACTGTGTGTTGTCCTCAGGGGTGTGTTACTGTGTGTTGTCCTCAGGGGTGTGTTACTGTGTGTTGTCCTCAGGGGGTGTTACTGTGTGTTGTCCTCTGGGGTGTGTTACTGTGTGTTGTCCTCTGGGGGTGTGTTACTGTGTGTTGTCCTCTGGGGGTGTGTTGTTGTCCTCAGGGTGTGTTACTGTGTGTTGTCCTCAGGGGTGTGTTACTGTGTGTTGTCCTCTGGGGGTGTGTTACTGTGTGTTGTCCTCAGGGGTGTTTGTCCTCAGGGGTGTGTTACTGTGTTTGTCCTCTGGGGGTGTGTTGTCCTCGTGTGTTTGTGTGTTGTCCTCTGGGGGTGTGTTGCTGTGTATTGTCCTCTGGGGGTGTGTTACTGTGTGTTGTCCTCTGGGGGTGTGTTACTGTGTTTGTCGTCTGGGGGTGTGTTACTGTGTGTTGTCCTCTGGGGGTGTGTTACTGTGTGTTGTCCTCTGGGGGTGTGTTACTGTGTGTTGTCCTCTGGGGGTGTGTTACTGTGTGTTGTCCTCTGGGGGTGTGTTACTGTGTTTGTCCTCTGGGGGTGTGTTGTCCTCAGGGGGTGTGTTGTCCTCAGGGGGTGTGTTGTCCTCTGGGGTGTGTTGTCCTGTGTGTGTTGTCCTCAGGGGGTGTGTTACTGTGTGTTGTCCTCTGGGGGTGTGTTACTGTGTGTTGTCCTCTGGGGGTGTGTTACTGTGTGTTGTCCTCTGGGGGTGTGTTACTGTGTGTTGTCCTCTGGGGGTGTGTTACTGTGTGTTGTCCTCAGGGGGTGTGTTACTGTGTGTTGTCCTCAGGGGGTGTGTTGTCCTCGGGTGTGTTACTGTGTTGTCCTCAGGGGGTGTGTTACTGTGTGTTGTCCTCTGGGCGTGTGTTACTGTGTGTTGTCCTCTGGGGGTGTGTTACTGTGTGTTGTCCTCAGGGGGTGTGTTGTCCTCGGGGGTGTGTTACTGTGTTGTCCTCAGGGGGTGTGTTACTGTGTTACTGTGTTGTCCTCAGGGGTGTGTTACTGTGTGTTGTCCTCTGGGCGTGTGTTGTCCTCTGGGCGTGTGTTGTCCTCTGGGCGTGTGTTGTCCTCTGGGCGTGTGTTGTCCTCTGGGCGTGTGTTACTGTGTGTTACGTCCTCTGGGCGTGTGTTACTGTGTGTTACGTCCTCTGGGCGTGTGTTACTGTGTGTTACGTCCTCTGGGCGTGTGTTACTGTGTGTTACGTCCTCTGGGCGTGTGTTACTGTGTGTTACGTCCTCTGGGCGTGTGTTACTGTGTGTTACGTCCTCTGGGGGTGTGTTACTGTGTGTTACGTCCTCTGGGGGTGTGTTACTGTGTGTTACGTCCTCTGGGGGTGTGTTACTGTGTGTTACGTCCTCTGGGGGTGTGTTACTGTGTGTTACGTCCTCTGGGGGTGTGTTACTGTGTGTTGGCGTCTGGGGTGTGTTACTGTGTTACTGTGTGTTGGCGTCTGGGGTGTGTTACTGTGTGTTGTCCTCTGGGGGTGTGTTACTGTGTGTTGTCCTCAGGGGGTGTGTTACTGTGTTACTGTGTGTTGGCGTCTGGGGTGTGTTACTGTGTTACTGTGTGTTCCTCTTGTTACTGCCCTGGGGTGTGTTAAATGTTGTCCTCAGGGGCACTTACTGTGTTACTGTGTGTCCTCTGGGGCCCTGGTCAAATGTGGGTGTTTACTGTACTTTGTTACTGTGTGGCCCTGGGGGTGTGTTACTGTGTGTTGTCCTCTGGGGTGTGTTACTGTGTGTTGTCCTCTGGGGGTGTGTTACTGTGTGTTGTCCTCTGGGGTGTGTGTGTGTTGTCCTGGTGTTACAAATCGTCTGGGGGTGTGTTACTGTGTGTTGTCCTCTTGGCCCTGGTCAAATGTCTGGGGTGTGTTACTGTGTGTTGTCCTCTTGTGCCCTGGTCAAATGTAGTGTGTTACTGTGTTTGTCCTCTGGGGGTGGTTAAATGTAGTTGTCCTCTGGGGGTGTGTTACTGTGTGTTGTCCTCTGGGGGTGTGTTACTGTGTGTTGTCCTCTGGGGGTGTGTTACTGGTCAAATCTGGGGGGCACTACTTTGTTGTCCTCTGGGGGTGTGTTACTGTGTGTTGTCCTCTGGGGTGTGTTACTGTGTTTGTCCTCTGGGGGTGTGCCCTGGTCCTCTGGGGGTGTGTTACTGTGTTTGTCCTCTGGGGTGTGTTACTGTGTGTTGTCCTCTGGGGGTGTGTTACTGTGTTTGTCCTCTGGGGGTGTGTTACTGTGTGTTGTCGTCTGGGGGTGTGTTACTGTTGTTGTCGTCTGGGGGTGTGTTAAATGTTGTCTACTTTAGTGTGTTACTGTGTTGTCCCTGGGGGTGTGTTAATGTTGTCGTCTGGGGGTGTACTGTGTGTCCTCTTGGGGGGGTGTGTTACTGTGTGTTGTCGTCTGGGGTGTGTTACTGTGTGTTGTCGTCTGGGGGTGTGTTACTGTGTGTTGTCATCTGGGGTGTGTTAAATGTGGGCACTACTGTTTACTGTGTGTTGTCGTCTGGGGGTGTGTTACTGTGTGTTGTCGTCTTGTAGTCCTGTGTGTGGCCCTGGGGGTGTGTTACTGTGTGTTGTCACTGGGGGTGTTTACTGTCCTCTTCTGGGGTGTGTTACTGTCAAATGTAGGGCACTCTTTAGTGTGTATGTGGGCCCTGGGGTCAAATGTTAGTGTTTTGTCTATGTTTACTGTCCTCTGGGGGTGTGTTACTGTGTTTTGTCGTCTGGGGGTGTGTTACTGTGTTTTGTCGTCTGGGGGTGTGTTACTGTGTTTTGTCAAATGGGGGGCACTACTTTTTTGTCCTGGGGGGGCCCCTGTGTTTTGTCAAATGTAGGGCACTACTTTAGTCCTGTCTGGGGGCCCCTGGTCAAATGTGGGTCACTGGGGTGTCAAACTGTGTTTCTCAACTCTCGCCCTCCTTCCTCCTGAACTGTGTTATGTCACTGTTCTCTTACTGTGTGTCGTCTGCATCCCCTACTGTGTTGTCCGGGGGGTGTCACTGTGACTCCCCAGCCTGTGTTACTGTGTTGTCCCTCCCCTCAGAGGAGACACTCGTCTGAGGGAGCCCCCCACTGTGTTGTCATCCTTCACAGCCCCACCAGACTGTGTGTCCTGGGGGTGTGTTACTGTGTGTGTCTCTGGGGGTGTGTTACTACTGTGTGCTGCATGGTATTATAGTGTACACTACTTTACTACTGTGTGTTGCATGGGGTGTGTACTATAGTGGACACTACTTGTGTTACTGTGTGCTGCATCTGGGGGTGTTATGTGTGTTGTCCTACTTCTACTGTGTGCTCTGGGGGTGGTACTTATGTTGTCCTCTACTTCACTACTGTGTGCTGCATCTGGTGTTTACTGTGTGTCCTCTACTTGTTACTGTGTGTTGTCCTGGGGGTATAGTTACACTGTGTTGTCACTACTGTGGGCTGCATGTTATTATAGTGTCCTCTGGGGGTGTGTTACTGTGTGTTGTCATCTGGGGGTGTGTTACTGTGTGTTGTCACTACTTGTGTTACTGTGTGTTGTCCTCTGGGGGTGTGTTAGTGGACCTCTGGGGGTGTGTTACTGTGTGTTGTCCTCTGGGGGTGTGTTACTGTGTGTGTACTGTGTGTTGTCCTCTGGGGGTACACTACTTCACTGTGTGTTGTCCTCTGGGGGTGTGTTACTGTGTGTTGTCCTCTGGTGGTGTGTTACTGTGTGTTGTCCTCTGGGGTGTGTTACTGTGTGTTGTCCAAGAGTTTGGGGCATGTTCAAAACATGTGCAATAAAGTAGCAGGAGTGATGCTGCACTACTTTAGTCCTCCTGGCCCTGGTCAAATGTAGGGCACTACTTTAGTCCTCTTGGCCCTGGTCAAATGTAGGGCACTACTTTAGTCCTCTTGGCCCTGGTCAAATGTAGGGCACTAGTTATTCCACTACTTCAAATGTAGGGCACTACTTTATTCCTCTTGGCCCTGGTCAAATGTAGGGCACTACTTATTCCTCTTGGCCCTGGTCAAATGTAGGGCACTACTTTAGTCCTCTTGGCCCTGGTCAAATGTAGGGCACTACTTTAGTCCTCTTGGCCCTGGTCAAATGTAGGGCACTACTTTAGTCCTCTTGGCCCTGGTCAAATGTAGGGCACTACTTTAGTCCTCTTGGCCCTGGTCAAATGTAGGGCACTACTTTAGTCCTCTTGGCCCTGGTCAAATGTAGGGCACTACTTATTCCTCTTGGCCCTGGTCAAATGTAGGGCACTACTTATTCCTCTTGGCCCTGGTCAAATGTAGGGCACTACTTTAGTCCTCTTGGCCCTGGTCAAATGTAGGGCACTGCTTTAGTCCTGTATGGGGCCCTGGTCAAATGTAGGGCACTGCTTTAGTCCTGTATGGGGCCCTGGTCAAATGTAGGGCACTACTTTAGTCCTGTATGGGGCCCTGGTCAAATGTAGGGCACTACTTTAGTCCTCTTGGCCCTGGTCAAATGTAGGGCACTACTTTAGTCCTGTATGGGGCCCTGGTCCAATGTAGGGCACTACTTTAGTCCTGTATGGGGCCCCTGGTCAAATGTAGGGCACTACTTTAGTCCTGTATGGGCCCTGGTCAAATGTAGGGCACTACTTTAGTCCTATATGGGCCCTGGTCAAATGTAGGGCACTACTTTAGTCCTCTTGGCCCTGGTCAAATGTAGGGCACTACTTTAGTCATCTTGGCCCTGGTCAAATGTAGGGCACTACTTTAGTCCTGTATGGGGCCCTGGTCAAATGTAGGGCACTACTTTAGTCCTGTATGTGGCCCTGGTCAAATGTAGGGCACTACTTTAGTCCTCTTGGCCCTGGTCAAATGTAGGGCACTACTTTAGTCCTGTATGGGGCCCTGGTCAAATGTAGGGCACTATTTTAGTCCTCTTGGCCCTGGTCAAATGTAGGGCACTACTTTATCCTGTATGGGGCCCTGGTCAAATGTAGGGCACTACTTTAGTCCTCTTGTGTGCTGCATGGTCATTGTAGGGCACTACTTCTACCTGTATGGGGCCCTGGTCATTGTAGGGCACTACTTCAGTACTGTGTGCTGGCCCCTGGTCAAATGTAGTGGCACTACTTTACCTGTATGCTGCATGGTATTATAGTGTACTACACTATCAAACTGCCTTTCTCAACTCTCGCCCTCCTTCCTCCTGAACTCTAATCTCACTGTTCTCTGTGTGCTCCAGCATCCCCTAGTGGATCACCATGACTTCACCTGACAGTGCCCCTGCCCTGAGGGTACTATAGTGGACACCCACCAGCGTACTGTTGCTGACAGAGTAAGTCTATAGTGTACACTACTTCTACTGTGTGCTGCATGGTATTATAGTGTACACTACTTCTACTGTGTGCTGCATGGTATTATATTGGACACTACTTCACTACTGTGTGCTGCATGGTATTATAGTGTACACTACTTCTACTGTGTGCTGCATGGTATTATAGTGGACACTACTTCACTACTGTGTGCTGCATGGTATTATAGTGTACACTACTTCACTACTGTGTGCTGCATGGTATTATAGTGGACACTACTTCACTACTGTGTGCTGCATGTTATTATAGTGGACACTACTTCTACTGTGTGCTGCATGGTATTATAGTGTACACTACTTCACTACTGTGTGCTGCATGGTATTATAGTGGACACTACTTCACTACTGTGTGCTGCATGGTATTATAGTGTACACTACTTCACTACTGTGTGCTGCATGGTATTATAGTGTACACTACTTCTACTGTGTGCTGCATGGTATTATAGTGTACACTACTTCACTACTGTGTGCTGCATGGTATTATAGTGTACACTACTTCACTACTGTGTGCTGCATGGTATTATAGTGGACACTACTTCACTACTGTGTGCTGCATGGTATTATAGTGTACACTACTTCACTACTGTGTGCTGCATGGTATTATAGTGTACACTACTTCACTACTGTGTGCTGCATGGTATTATAGTGTACACTACTTCTACTGTGTGCTGCATGGTATTATAGTGGACACTACTTCTACTGTGTGCTGCATGGTATTATAGTGGACACTACTTCTACTGTGTGCTGCATGGTATTATAGTGGACACTACTTCACTACTGTGTGCTGCATGGTATTATAGTGGACACTACTTCACTACTGTGTGCTGCATGGTATTATAGTGGACACTACTTCACTACTGTGTGCTGCATGGTATTATAGTGGACACTACTTCACTACTGTGTGCTGCATGGTATTATAGTGGACACTACTTCACTACTGTGTGCTGCATGGTATTATAGTGGACACTACTTCACTACTGTGTGCTGCATGGTATTATAGTGGACACTACTTCACTACTGTGCTGCATGGTATTATAGTGTACACTACTTCACTACTGTGTGCTGCATGGTATTATAGTGGACACTACTTCACTACTGTGTGCTGCATGGTATTATAGTGTACACTACTTCACTACTGTGTGCTGCATGGTATTATAGTGTACACTACTTCACTACTGTGTGCTGCATGGTATTATAGTGGACACTACTTCTACTGTGTGCTGCATGGTATTATAGTGGACACTACTTCACTACTGTGTGCTGCATGGTATTATAGTGGACACTACTTCACTACTGTGTGCTGCATGGTATTATAGTGGACACTACTTCACTACTGTGTGCTGCATGGTATTATAGTGGACACTACTTCACTACTGTGTGCTGCATGGTATTATAGTGTACACTACTTCACTACTGTGTGCTGCATGGTATTATAGTGTACACTACTTCTACTGTGTGCTGCATGGTATTATAGTGTACACTACTTCTACTGTGTGCTGCATGGTATTATAGTGTACACTACTTCTACTGTGTGCTGCATGGTATTATAGTGTACACTACTTCTATTGTGTGCTGCATGGTATTATAGTGTACACTACTTCACTACTGTGTGCTGCATGGTATTATAGTGGACACTACTTCACTACTGTGTGCTGCATGGTATTATAGTGGACACTACTTCACTACTGTGTGCTGCATGGTATTATAGTGGACACTACTTCACTACTGTGTGCTGCATGGTATTATATTGGACACTACTTCACTACTGTGTGCTGCATGGTATTATAGTGTACACTACTTCTACTGTGTGCTGCATGGTATTATAGTGTACACTACTTCACTACTGTGTGCTGCATGGTATTATAGTGTACACTACTTCACTACTGTGTGCTGCATGGTATTATAGTGGACACTACTTCACTACTGTGTGCTGCATGGTATTATAGTGTACACTACTTCACTACTGTGTGCTGCATGGTATTATAGTGTACACTACTTCACTACTGTGTGCTGCATGGTATTATAGTGTACACTACTTCACTACTGTGTGCTGCATGGTATTATAGTGTACACTACTTCACTACTGTGTGCTGCATGGTATTATAGTGGACACTACTTCACTACTGTGTGCTGCATGGTATTATAGTGTACACTACTTCACTACTGTGTGCTGCATGGTATTATAGTGTACACTACTTCACTACTGTGTGCTGCATGGTATTATAGTGTACACTACTTCACTACTGTGTGCTGCATGGTATTATAGTGTACACTACTTCACTACTGTGTGCTGCATGGTATTATAGTGTACACTACTTCACTACTGTGTGCTGCATGGTATTATAGTGGACACTACTTCACTACTGTGTGCTGCATGGTATTATAGTGTACACTACTTCACTACTGTGTGCTGCATGGTATTATAGTGTACACTACTTCTACTGTGTGCTGCATGGTATTATAGTGTACACTACTTCACTACTGTGTGCTGCATGGTATTATAGTGTACACTACTTCACTACTGTGTGCTGCATGGTATTATAGTGTACACTACTTCACTACTGTGTGCTGCATGGTATTATAGTGGACACTACTTCACTACTGTGTGCTGCATGGTATTATAGTGGACACTACTTCACTACTGTGTGCTGCATGGTATTATAGTGGACACTACTTCACTACTGTGTGCTGCATGGTATTATAGTGGACACTACTTCACTACTGTGTGCTGCATGGTATTATAGTGGACACTACTTCACTACTGTGTGCTGCATGGTATTATAGTGGACACTACTTCACTACTGTGTGCTGCATGGTATTATAGTGTACACTACTTCACTACTGTGTGCTGCATGGTATTATAGTGGACACTACTTCACTACTGTGTGCTGCATGGTATTATAGTGTACACTACTTCTACTGTGTGCTGCATGGTATTATAGTGTACACTACTTCACTACTGTGTGCTGCATGGTATTATAGTGTACACTACTTCTACTGTGTGCTGCATGGTATTATAGTGTACACTACTTCTACTGTGTGCTGCATGGTATTATAGTGTACACTACTTCTACTGTGTGCTGCATGGTATTATAGTGTACACTACTTCACTACTGTGTGCTGCATGGTATTATAGTGTACACTACTTCTACTGTGTGCTGCATGGTATTATAGTGTACACTACTTCTACTGTGTGCTGCATGGTATTATAGTGTACACTACTTCTACTGTGTGCTGCATGGTATTATAGTGTACACTACTTCACTACTGTGTGCTGCATGGTATTATAGTGTACACTACTTCACTCTACTGTGTGCTGCATGGTATTATAGTGTACACTACTTCACTCTACTGTGTGCTGCATGGTATTATAGTGTACACTACTTCACTCTACTGTGTGCTGCATGGTATTATAGTGTACACTACTTCACTCTACTGTGTGCTGCATGGTATTATAGTGTACACTACTTCACTCTACTGTGTGCTGCATGGTATTATAGTGTACACTACTTCACTCTACTGTGTGCTGCATGGTATTATAGTGTACACTACTTCACTACTGTGTGCTGCATGGTATTATAGTTTACACTACTTCACTACTGTGTGCTGCATGGTATTATAGTGTACACTACTTCACTACTGTGTGCTGCATGGTATTATAGTGTACACTACTTCACTACTGTGTGCTGCATGGTATTATAGTGTACACTACTTCACTACTGTGTGCTGCATGGTATTATAGTGTACACTACTTCACTACTGTGTGCTGCATGGTATTATAGTGTACACTACTTCACTACTGTGTGCTGCATGGTATTATAGTGTACACTACTTCACTCTACTGTGTGCTGCATGGTATTATAGTGTACACTACTTCACTCTACTGTGTGCTGCATGGTATTATAGTGTACACTACTTCACTCTACTGTGTGCTGCATGGTATTATAGTGTACACTACTTCACTCTACTGTGTGCTGCATGGTATTATAGTGTACACTACTTCTACTGTGTGCTGCATGGTATTATAGTGGACACTACTTCTACTGTGTGCTGCATGGTATTATAGTGGACACTACTTTACTACTGTGTGCTGCATGGTATTATAGTGGACACTACTTAACTACTGTGTGCTGCATGGTATTATAGTGGACACTACTTCACTACTGTGTGCTGCATGGTATTATAGTGGACACTACTTCACTACTGTGTGCTGCATGGTATTATAGTGGACACTACTTCTACTGTGTGCTGCATGGTATTATAGTGTACACTACTTCTACTGTGTGCTGCATGGTATTATAGTGTACACTACTTTACTACTGTGTGCTGCATGGTATTATAGTGTACACTACTTCTACTGTGTGCTGCATGGTATTATAGTGGACACTACTTAACTACTGTGTGCTGCATGGTATTATAGTGGACACTACTTAACTACTGTGTGCTGCATGGTATTATAGTGGACACTACTTAACTACTGTGTGCTGCATGGTATTATAGTGGACACTACTTCACTACTGTGTGCTGCATGGTATTATAGTGGACACTACTTCACTACTGTATGCTGCATGGTATTATAGTGGACACTACTTCTACTGTGTGCTGCATGGTATTATAGTGGACACTACTTCACTACTGTGTGCTGCATGGTATTATAGTGTAGACTACTTCACTACTGTGTGCTGCATGGTATTATAGTGTACACTACTTCACTACTGTGTGCTGCATGGTATTATAGTGTACACTACTTCACTACTGTGTGCTGCATGGTATTATAGTGTACACTACTTCACTACTGTGTGCTGCATGGTATTATAGTGTACACTACTTTACTACTGTGTGCTGCATGGTATTATAGTGTACACTACTTCTACTGTGTGCTGCATGGTATTATAGTGGACACTACTTCACTACTGTGTGCTGCATGGTATTATAGTGGACACTACTTCTACTGTGTGCTGCATGGTATTATAGTGTACACTACTTAACTACTGTGTGCTGCATGGTATTATGGTGGACACTACTTCACTACTGTGTGCTGCATGGTATTATAGTGGACACTACTTCACTACTGTGTGCTGCATGGTATTATAGTGTACACTACTTCTACTGTGTGCTGCATGGTATTATAGTGGACACTACTTCACTACTGTGAGTCAGTAGTGGTCCTGTCTGTAATACTGAGGAGGAGTCAGTAGTGGTCCTGTCTGTAATACTGAGGAGGAGGAGTCAGTAGTGGTCCTGTCTGTAATACTGAGGAGGAGGAGTCAGTAGTGGTCCTGTCTGTAATACTGAGGAGGAGGAGTCAGTAGTGGTCCTGTCTGTAATACTGAGGAGGAGGAGTCAGTAGTGGTCCTGTCTGTAATACTGAGGAGGAGGAGTCAGTAGTGGTCCTGTCTGTAATACTGAGGAGGAGGAGTCAGTAGTGGTCCTGTCTGTAATACTGAGGAGGAGGAGTCAGTAGTGGTCCTGTCTGTAATACTGAGGAGGAGGAGTCAGTAGTGGTCCTGTCTGTAATACTGAGGAGGAGGAGTCAGTAGTGGTCCTGTCTGTAATACTGAGGAGGAGGAGTCAGTAGTGGTCCTGTCTGTAATACTGAGGAGGAGGAGTCAGTAGTGGTCCTGTCTGTAATACTGAGGAGGAGGAGTCCTGTCTGTAGTAGTGGTCCTGTCTGTAATACTGAGGAGGAGGAGTCAGTAGTGGTCCTGTCTGTAATACTGAGGAGGAGGAGTCAGTAGGGTCCTGTCTGTAATACTGAGGAGGAGGAGTCAGTAGTGGTCCTGTCTGTAATACTGAGGAGGAGGAGTCAGTAGTGGTCCTGTCTGTAATACTGAGGAGGAGGAGTCAGTAGTGGTCCTGTCTGTAATACTGAGGAGGAGGAGGAGTCAGTAGTGGTCCTGTCTGTAATACTGAGGAGGAGGAGGAGTCTGTAGTGGTCCTGTCGGTAATACTGGGCTATTCTATTTCCTGTTAGGTGGAAAACCCCGCCCCCAGCAGTGGTGCTAAGGTGGTATGTCATGCATGTGTTATTCCACACTAACTATGGATGCGTTCCAGGTCGTCACCACATTGATGTATAATATAACAATATTCAGAGATTATTGGACCCCAGACTGCAAAAATGACGACCTGGAACGCACCCAATTACATCATCAATGATCACCTAATAGAACTTTTGGTCTTAAAACTAAACACTGTTTGGGAACACATTGTAGACTTCGTACACCAACTGACTTACATGACTCACTGGGTGTTAAGATGTCCTCAGAACTGCTGTGTTGTTCAATTCTGTTTGTCATCAGTCTGGGCATGCTCTGTGTGCTCCCTGGGAGTAATATCCTGGTGGGGGTTTAATAACACAATGTGGGGTGTGTGTGTGTGTGTGTGTCATTTCAGGAGGACTTCTGCTACCCTGTAGAGTGTCTGGCTCTAACAGTAGAAGAGGTGATGCACATCAGACAGGTTCTGGTCAAAGCTGAGCTGGAGAAGTTCCAACAGTACAAAGACGTTTACAACGAACTGAGGAAAGGAAAGGTGAGAGCTGGGCCTGTCTAGACACTCTACCAGCAGGACTGGGCCTGTCTAGATACTCTACCAGTGGGGCTAGACTTGGGCCTGTCTAGACACTGTACTAGCGGGGCTAAACCTGGGTCTGTCTAGACACTCTACCTGCAGGACTGGGTCCGTCTAGACACTGTTCTAGCGGGACTGGGTCCGTCTAGACACTGTTCTAGCGGGACTGGGTCCGTCTAGACACTGTTCTAGCGGGACTGGGTCCGTCTAGACACTGTTCTAGCGGGACTGGGTCCGTCTAGACACTGTTCTAGCGGGACTGGGTCCGTGTTCTAGACACTGTTCTAGCGGGACTGGGTCCGTCTAGACACTGTTCTAGCGGGACTGGGTCCGTCTAGACACTGTTCTAGCGGGACTGGGTCCGTCTAGACACTGTTCTAGCGGGACTGGGTCCGTCTAGACACTGTTCTAGCGGGACTGGGTCCGTCTAGACACTGTTCTAGCGGGACTGGGTCCGTCTAGACACTGTTCTAGCGGGACTGGGTCCGTCTAGACACTGTTCTAGCGGGACTGGGTCCGTCTAGACACTGTTCTAGCGGGACTGGGTCCGTCTAGACACTGTTCTAGCGGGACTGGGTCCGTCTAGACACTGTTCTAGCGGGACTGGGTCCGTCTAGACACTGTTCTAGCGGGACTGGGTCCGTCTAGACACTGTTCTAGCGGGACTGGGTCCGTCTAGACACTGTTCTAGCGGGACTGGGTCCGTCTAGACACTCTACTAGTGGATTTTGAAGAACTGACATGCCAATCTGAACATCGTTGTGTCCTCCTGGGCCTGCAGGTATTTTTACCACTGACGTAATGCTAACGTACTCTGACTGGATTCCCTTGTTCCGTCCCTGTAGCGCTTAATGTCTTTGACTTGATATTGACTTGATCTCTCAAATAACCCTCCTCCTCCTCTCCTGTAGCTGTGTTTCTCCTGTCAGACTAAACCCTCCTCCTCCTCCTCCTCCTGCTGTGTTTCTCCTGTCAGACTAAACCCTCCTCCTCCTCTCCTGTAGCTGTATTTCTCCTGTCAGACTAAACCGTTCTCCTCCTCCTCTCCTGTAGCTGTGTTTCTCCTGTCAGACTAAACCGTCCCCTCCTCTCCTGTAGCTGTGTTTCTCCTGTCAGACTAAACCCTCCTCCTCCTCTCCTGTAGCTGTGTTTCTCCTGTCAGACTAAACCCTCCTCCTCCTCTCCTGTAGCTGTGTTTCTCCTGTCAGACTAAACCCTCCTCCTCCTCTCCTGTAGCTGTGTTTCTCCTGTCAGACTAAACCCTCCTCCTCCTCTCCTGTAGCTGTGTTTCTCCTGTCAGACTAAACCCTTCTCCTCCTCCTCTCCTGTACCCTCCTCCTCCTCCTCTCCCTGTAGCTGTGTTTCTCCTGTCAGACTAAACCCTCCTCCTCCTCCTCCTCTCCTGTAGCTGTGTTTCTCCTGTCAGACTAAACCCTCCTCCTCCTCCTCTCCTGTAGCTGTGTTTCTCCTGTCAGACTAAACCCTCCTCCTCCTCCTCCTCTCCTGTAGCTGTGTTTCTCCTGTCAGACTAAACCCTCCCCTCCTCCTCCTCTCCTGTAGCTGTGTTTCTCCTGTCAGACTAAACCCTCCTCCTCCTCCTCTCCTGTAGCTGTGTTTCTCCTGTCAGACTAAACCCTCCTCCTCCTCCTCCTCTCCTGTAGCTGTGTTTCTCCTGTCAGACTAAACCCTCCTCCTCCTCCTCTCCTGTAGCTGTGTTTCTCCTGTCAGACTAAACCCTCCTCCTCCTCCTCTCCTGTAGCTGTGTTTCTCCTGTCAGACTAAACCCTCCTCCTCCTCTCCTGTAGCTGTGTTTCTCCTGTCAGACTAAACCCTCCTCCTCCTCCTCTCCTGTAGCTGTGTTTCTCCTGTCAGACTAAACCCTCCTCCTCCTCCTCTCTCTGTAGCTGTGTTTCTCCTGTCAGACTAAACCCAGACTCCCTCCTCCTCCTCCTCTCCTGTAGCTGTGTTTCTCCTGTCAGACTAAACCCTCCTCCTCCTCCTCTCCTGTAGACTGTATTTCTCCTGTCAGACTAAACCCCTCCTCCTCCTCCTCTCCTGTAGCTGTGTTTCTCCTGTCAGACTAAACCCTCCTCCTCCTCCTCCTCTCCTGTAGCTGTGTTTCTCCTGTCAGACTAAACCCTCCTCCTCCTCCTCTCCTGTAGCTGTGTTTCTCCTGTCAGACTAAACCCTCCTCCTCCTCCTCTCCTGTAGCTGTGTTTCTCCTGTCAGACTAAACCCTCCTCCTCCTCCTCTCCTGTAGCTGTGTTTCTCCTGTCAGACTAAACCCTCCTCCTCCTCCTCTCCTGTAGCTGTGTTTCTCCTGTCAGACTAAACCCTCCTCCTCCTCCTCTCCTGTAGCTGTGTTTCTCCTGTCAGACTAAACCCTCCTCCTCCTCCTCTCCTGTAGCTGTGTTTCTCCTGTCAGACTAAACCCTCCTCCTCCTCCTCTCTCCTGTAGCTGTGTTTCTCCTGTCAGACTAAACCCTCCTCCTCCTCCTCCCTGTAGCTGTGTTTCTCCTGTCAGACTAAACCCTCCTCCTCCTCCTCTCCTGTAGCTGTGTTTCTCCTGTCAGACTAAACCCTCCTCCTCCTCCTCTCCTGTAGCTGTGTTTCTCCTGTCAGACTAAACCTTCCTCCTCCTCCTCTCCTGTAGCTGTGTTTCTCCTCTCAGACTAAACCGTTCTCCTCCTCCTCCTCCTCTCCTGTAGCTGTGTTTCTCCTGTCAGACTAAACCCTCCTCCTCCTCTCCTGTAGCTGTGTTTCTCCTGTCAGACTAAACCCTCCTCCTCCTCTCCTGTAGCTGTGTTTCTCCTGTCAGACTAAACCCTCCTCCTCCTCTCCTGTAGCTGTGTTTCTCCTGTCAGACTAAACCCCCTCCTCCTCCTCTCCTGTAGCTGTGTTTCTCCTGTCAGACTAAACCCTCCTCCTCCTCTCCTGTAGCTGTGTTTCTCCTGTCAGACTAAACCCTCCTCCTCCTCTCCTGTAGCTGTGTTTCTCCTGTCAGACTAAACCCTCCTCCTCCTCCTCCTCTCCTCCTCCTCCTCTCCTGTAGCTGTGTTTCTCCTGTCAGACTAAACCCTCCTCCTCCTCCTCCTCTCCTGTAGCTGTGTTTCTCCTGTCAGACTAAACCCTCCTCCTCCTCCTCTCCTGTAGCTGTGTTTCTCCTGTAGCTGTAGCTGTTTTCTCCTGTCAGACTAAACCCTTCTCCTCCTCTCCTGTAGCTGTGTTTCTCCTGTCAGACTAAACCCTCCTCCTCCTCCTCTCCTGTAGCTGTGTTTCTCCTGTCAGACTAAACCCTCCTCCTCCTCTCCTGTAGCTGTGTTTCTCCTGTCAGACTAAACCCTCCTCCTCCTCTCCTCTCCTGTAGCTGTGTTTCTCCTGTCAGACTAAACCCTCCTCCTCCTCCTCCTCTCCTGTAGCTGTGTTTCTCCTGTCAGACTAAACCCTCCTCCTCCTCCTCTCCTGTAGCTGTGTTTCTCCTGTCGGACTAAACCCTCCTCCTCCTCTCCTGTAGCTGTGTTTCTCCTGTCAGACTAAACCCTCCTCCTCCTCTCCTGTAGCTGTGTTTCTCCTGTCGGACTAAACCCTCCTCCTCCTTCTCCTTCTTCAAACCCTCCTCCTCCTCCTCCTCTCCTGGCTGTGTTTCCTACACCTGCCAATTCTGCAAAACCCTACATTTATAGTACAGTATTTATAGTACAGTTGTAGACATTTATAGTACAGTATTTATAGTACAGTTGTAGGCATTTATAGTACAGTATTTATAGTTATTTTGCAGTCAAGGGTTGGAACCCAAATCATTTTCCAATCGTTCCGTTCTGAACAGAATGTAATTGTTTTTGGTTCCGACCTGCAAAATAAAGTTCTGAACCGATTTTGTTGTTATTTTCTCTTCTGTTTTAAGCCTCTGAAAACATTTTTTAATTCATTAGCTTGACATTAAATGAAACTAAATCAGTGCAGATAGAGCAGCTTGCTATGGACATTGGGCAAGCTATAGTTGTTTTGGCCTATGCATATATTTATATGTACATATTCTTATTCATTCCTTTACACTTGTTTGTGTATAAAGTAGTTGTTGTGAAATTGCTAGATTACTTGTTAGATATTACTACATTGTCTGGAACTAGAAGCACAAGCATTTCGCTACACTCGCATTAACATCTGCTAAACATGTGTATGTAACCAATAACATTTGATTTGATTTTGCAGCTGATAGTGCATGGATACTCTATAGTTAGGTTAGTTAGTAGGCTAGTGCATGGATACTCTATAGTTAGGTTAGTTAGTAGGCTAGTGCATGGATACTCTATAGTTAGGTTAGTTAGTAGGCTAGTGCATGGATACTCTATAGTTAGGTTAGTTAGTAGGCTGTGCATGGATACCCTCTATAGTTAGGTTTTCTCCTTAGTAGGCTAGTGCATGGATAAACTCTATAGTTAGGTTAGTTAGTAGGCTGTGCATGGATAAACTCTCCTAGTTAGGTTAGTTAGTAGGCTAGTGCATGGATACTCTATAGTTAGGTTAGTTAGTAGCTGTGCATGGATACTCTATAATGTAGGTTAGTTAGTAGGCTGTGCATGGATACTCTATAGTTAGGTTAGTTAGTAGGCTGTGCATGGATACTCTATAGTTAGGTTAGTTAGTAGGCTAGTGCATGGATACTCTATAGTTAGGTTATTTAGTAGGCTAGTGCATGGATACTCTATAGTTAGGTTATTTAGTAGGCTAGTGTATGGATACTCTATAGTTAGGTTAGTTAGTATTTATAGTGCATGGATACTCTATAGTTAGGTTAGTTAGTAGGCTAGTGCATGGATACTCTATAGTTAGGTTAGTTTTTAATAGGCTAAATGCATGGATACTCTATAGTTAGGCTAGTTAGTAGGCTATGTGTATGGATACTCTATTCATTAGGTTTGTTAGTAGGTAGTGTATGGATACTCTATAGTTAGGTTAGTTAGTAGGCTAGTGCATGGATACTCTATAGTTAGGTTAGTTAGTAGGCTAGTGCATGGATACTCTATAGTTAGGTTAGGTTAGTTAGTAGGCTCAAATTTATGGATACTCTATAGTTAGGTTATTAAAGGCTAGTGCATGGATACTCTAAACAGCAAACAATTAGTTAGTAGGCTAGTGCATGGATACTCTATAGTTAGGCCAAAAGTAGGCTAGTGCATGGATACTCTATAGTTAGCTTAGTTAGTAGGCTAGTGCATGGATACTCTATAGTTAGGTTAGTTAGTAGGCTAGTGCATGGATACTCTATAGTTAGGTTAGTTAGTAGGCTAGTGCATGGATACTCTATAGTTAGGTTAGTTAGTAGGCTAGTGCATGGATACTCTATAGTTAGGTTAGTTAGTAGGCTAGTGCATGGATACTCTATAGTTAGGTTAGTTAGTAGGCTAGTGCATGGATACTCTATAGTTAGGTTAGTTAGTAGGCTAGTGCATGGATACTCTATAGTTAGGTTAGTTAGTAGGCTAGTGCATGGATACTCTATAGTTAGGTTAGTTAGTAGGCTAGTGCATGGATACTCTATAGTTAGGTTAGTTAGTAGGCTAGTGTATGGATACTCTACTTAGGTTAGTTAGTAGGCTAGTGTATGGATACTCTATAGTTAGGTTAGTTAGTAGGCTAGTGTATGGATACTCTATAGTTAGGTTAGTTAGTAGGCTAGTGCATGGATACTCTATAGTTAGGTTAGTTAGTAGGCTAGTGCATGGATACTCTATAGTTAGGTTAGTTAGTAGGCTAGTGCATGGATACTCTATAGTTAGGTTAGTTAGTAGGCTAGTGCATGGATACTCTATAGTTAGGTTAGTTAGTAGGCTAGTGCATGGATACTCTATAGTTAGGTTAGTTAGTAGGCTAGTGCATGGATACTCTATAGTTAGGTTAGTTAGTAGGCTAGTGCATGGATACTCTATAGTTAGGTTATTTAGTAGGCTAGTGCATGGATACTCTATAGTTAGGTTATTTAGTAGGCTAGTGCATGGATACTCTATAGTTAGGTTAGTTAGTAGGCTAGTGCATGGATACTCTATACTTAGGTTAGTTAGTAGGCTAGTGCATGGATACTCTATAGTTAGCTTAGTTAGTAAAAAAAAAAAAAAAATCAAAATCAAATTTATTTATATAGCCCTTCGTACATCAGCTGATATCTCAAAGTTAGGTTAGTTAGTAAAACCCCAAACAGCAAACAATGCAGTGTAAAAGATACTCTATAGTTAGGTTAGTTAGTAGGCTAGTGCATGGATACTCTATAGTTAGGTTAGTTAGTAGGCTAGTGCATGGATACTCTATAGTTAGGTTAGTTAGTAGGCTAGTGCATGGATACTCTATAGTTAGGCTAGTTAGTAGGCTAGTGCATGGATACTCTATATTTAGGCTAGTTAGTAGGCTAGTGCATGGATACTCTATAGTTAGGTTAGTTAGTAGGCTAGTGCATGGATACTCTATAGTTAGGATAGTTAGTAGGCTAGTGCATGGATACTCTATAGTTAGGTTAGTTAGTAGGCTAGTGCATGGATACTCTATAGTTAGGTTAGTTAGTAGGCTAGTGCATGGATACTCTATAGTTAGGTTAGTTAGTAGGCTAGTGCATGGATACTCTATAGTTAGGTTAGTTAGTAGGCTAGTGCATGGATACTCTATAGTTAGGATAGTTAGTAGGCTAGTGCATGGATACTCTATAGTTAGGATATTTAGTAGGCTAGTGCATGGATACTCTATAGTTAGGTTAGTTAGTAGGCTAGTGCATGGATACTCTATAGTTAGGTTAGTTAGTAGGCTAGTGCATGGATACTCTATAGTTAGGTTAGTTAGTAGGCTAGTGCATGGATACTCTATAGTTAGGTTAGTTAGTAGGCTAGTGCATGGATACTCTATAGTTAGGTTAGTTAGTAGGCTAGTGCATGGATACTCTATAGTTAGGCTAGTTAGTAGGCTAGTGCATGGATACTCTATAGTTAGGTTAGTTAGTAGGCTAGTGCATGGATACTCTATAGTTAGGTTAGTTAGTAGGCTAGTGCATGGATACTCTATAGTTAGGTTAGTTAGTAGGCTATAGTTGTTTACATGTGCGATGGACAGACAAGTGTAGGGCGTGAGATGCAACTGACATTTTGTTGGTGTGAGAAAGAGGGAGGAGGAGGAGGCTTGACTTGTTGTTATGACATGCATTATCTGAATCATGCCCACAGAATTAAACCTACGGAGGAGCGGCTTCTATTTTTTTATTATTTATTTCACCTTTTATTTAACCAGTCGGCCAGTTGAGAGCAAGTTCTCATTTACAACTGAACTGGCCAAGATAAAACAAAGTTAAAGTTCCTCTATGGAGAACCTTTTGAATGGCTGAGCTTCAGAGAGTTGGCTTAAAGTTAGACCAGAGCAAGTTAACAAGCTTGTGTGTGTGCACCAGAATTTAAAAAACACGTCTTACCTTTTTTGTAGTTAATGAATCCAATGTGAAACGTGATAACTATAGTATCCGCAACTAGCATTGAAACGTTAATGCATTCTTCTCTAATTAAAAATCTCTCCCTAATTTCTGAATCACGCTTGTAACGTCAGTGCAGTAGCCTATGCTACGGAGGATCAGGTTGCCTTCAAAAATGTCCTGAAGGTAAATTAACGTTATTAACTGGTTCCCGTGCTTTTAAAACAACTGTTCTGTTCCGGAGCAGTATAGATCACTTTCGTTCCGGGTTCTCTTTCTGTTCCTCAAAACTGTAAAATAACATTTTTGGTTCTGTTCCCCGAACCGGTTCCAACCTCTGTGTGTTATATTTTTACTAAAGTGTTTTTGGGTGAAATTTAATCTTATCATAGTGTCAGTATTTCTGTATTTTTAAAGTTATATATCTTAACTTTGGACACTGTGTTAACAACCCTCCAGGCAAGCTTCAATGCTATACAACTCTCCTTCCGTGGCCTCCAATTGCTCTTAAAGTAAAACTTAATGCATGCTCTTCAACCGATCGCTACCTGCACCTACCCACCTGTCCAACATCACTACTCTGGACGGCTCTGACTTAGAATACGTGGACAACTACAAATACTTAGGTGTCTGGTTAGACTGTAAACTCTCCTTCCAGACCCATATCAAACATCTCCAATCCAAAGTTAAATCTAGAATTGGCTTCCTATTTCGCAACAAAGCATCCTTCACTCATGCTGCCAAACATACCCTTGTAAAACTGACCATCCTACCAATCCTCGACTTTGGCGATGTCATTTACAAAATAGCCTCCAATACCCTACTCAACAAATTGGATGCAGTCTATCACAGTGCAATCCGTTTTGTCACCAAAGCCCCACACCTTTATTTAACCAGGTAGGTTAGTTGAGAACAAGTTCTCATTTGCAACTGCGACCTGGCCAAGATAAAGCAAAGCAGTGTGAACAGACAACACAGAGTTACACATGGAGTAAACAATTAACAAGTCAATAACACAGTAGAAAAAAAGGGGAGTCTATATACATTGTGTGCAAATTTTGCAGATTAACACTGGAGTGATAAATGATCAGATGGTCATGTACAGGTAGAGATATTGGTGTGCAAAAGAGCAGAAAAGTAAATAAATAAAAACAATATGGGGATGAGGTAGGTAAAAATGGGTGGGCTATTTACCGATAGACTATGTACAGCTGCAGCGATCGGTTAGCTGCTCAGATAGCAGATGTTTGAAGTTGGCGAGGGAGATAAAAGTCTGCAACTTCAGCAATTTTTGCTGGAGAATCTCTTAACATGAATCAGAATGAATGAGACTTGTGACTGAATATTTCTCTCTCTCTCCAGGCCTGTGTGCTCTCAGTGCTGTAAAAAGGTGAGCCAAAGTCCTCCTCGTCCACCCATTGACCACACTTGCCCTTTAATTGTTGACAGATTAGATGTTCAGGTCCTCTATATATCTGACCCTCCTAACTCTGTCCTGACTTCCTTCCTCTGACTCTGTCCTGTTTCCAGGAGAGACTTCCTCCCTCTGACTCTGTCCTGTTTCCAGGAGAGACTTCCTTCCTCTGACTCTGTCCTGTTGTTTCCAGGAGAGACTTCCTTCCTCTGACTCTGTCCCGTTGTTTCCAGGAGAGACTTCCTTCCTCTGACTCTGTCCTGTTGTTTCCAGAAGAGACTTCCTCCCTCTGACTCTGTCCTGTTGTTTCCAGGAGAGACTTCCTCCCTCTGACTCTGTCCTGTTGTTTCCAGGAGAGACTTCCTCCCTCTGACTCTGTCCTGTTGTTTCCAGGAGAGACTTCCTTCCTCTGACTCTGTCCTGTTGTTTCCAGGAGAGACTTCCTCTGACTCTGTCCTGTTGTTTCCAGAAGAGTCTTCCATCTACTACCACCATCCTACCCAGGGAGGAGGCTGGAGGGGCATCAGCCTTGGACACCCCAGAGAAACCCTCGTCCAGCCAGCGCCTGCGCCGGACTGTCTCCAGGTACACAATAACATCATCATTGGGCTTAGGGATGTGACGAATAACATTTAAACTGCTCTTCCTTTTATTTAAGTTATTATTTTAAAAAAATCACAATTCAGATATGGTCCTGAGCATGACCACTAGGGGGCAGTACACTTCAATCTACCTCAGTCCTGACTACCTTCCAGACAGAGCAGTGCCCCACCCACTCAGCAACGTTGGTGTTAATGCTGGTTCTCTGCTGTGTCCCCCTCCATGTTCTCAGTGGTCAGTACATGGGACTTCATGTCCCACTTCTCATCAATGTTCTCCTTGTTTGAGAGCTTGTGCTTTGTACTTGCAGAGCAATCCTTGTACAATTTGTCCACCAGGGCTGTCAGTTCTTCAACATGGTATCTAGTAGTCTGGTTCTAGATATGCTATATGGGTGTTGAGACAGACATATTCTACCCCCCTAGTTACATTACATCATTCCAGTGACAGACTGGGGGTTGATTGACTCCAATGTTGTCCCTGAGAGAACATGGCATCCAAATGGACGGTTGAATTGCCTGATTTCAGTTAAAACCTTGTTGGTCAGAAGGCTACAGGGCTAGGTGGTTGGCTAGGTACCTGGTCTTGTTACTCAGAAGGCTACAGGGATATGTGGTTGGCGAGGTACCTGGTCTTGTTACTCAAAGGCTACAGGGCGAGGTACCTGGTCTTGTTACTCAGAAGGCTACAGGGCGAGGTACCTGGTCTTGTTACTCAGAAGGCTACAGGGCGAGGTACCTGGTCTTGTTACTCAGAAGGCTACAGGGCGAGGTACCTGGTCTTGTTACTCAGAAGGCTACAGGGCGAGGTACCTGGTCTTGTTACTCAGAAGGCTACAGGGCGAGGTACCTGGTCTTGTTACTCAGAAGGCTACAGGGCGAGGTACCTGGTCTTGTTACTCAGAAGGCTACAGGGCGAGGTGGTTGGCTAGGTACCTGGTCTTGTTACTCAGAAGGCTACAGGGCGAGGTACCTGGTCTTGTTACTCAGAAGGCTACAGGGCGAGGTGGTTGGCTAGGTACCTGGTCTTGTTACTCGGAAGGCTACAGGGCTAGGTACCTGGTCTTGTTACTCGGAAGGCTACAGGGCTAGGTACCTGGTCTTGTTACTCAGACGGCTACAGGGCTAGGTGGTTGGCTAGGTACCTGGTCTTGTTACTCAGAAGGCTACAGGGCTAGGTGGTTGGCTAGGTACCTGGTCTTGTTACTCAGAAGGCTACAGGGCTAGGTGGTTGGCTAGGTACCTGGTCTTGTTACTCAGAAGGCTACAGGGCTAGGTGGTTGGCTAGGTACCTGGTCTTGTTACTCAGAAGGCTACAGGGCTAGGTGGTTGGCTAGGTACCTGGTCTTGTTACTCAGAAGGCTACAGGGCTAGGTACCTGGTCTTGTTACTCAGAAGGCTACAGGGCTAGGTGGTTGGTGAGGTACCTGGTCTTGTTACTCAGAAGGCTACAGGGATATGTGGTTGGCTAGGTACCTGGTCTTGTTACTCAGAAGGCTACAGGGCTAGGTACCTGGTCTTGTTACTCAGAAGGCTACAGGGCTAGGTGGTTGGCTAGGTACCTGGTCTTGTTACTCAGAAGGCTACAGGTCTAGGTGGTTGGCTAGGTACCTGGTCTTGTTACTCAGAAGGCTACAGGGCTAGGTGGTTGGCTAGGTACCTGGTCTTGTTACTCAGAAGGCTACAGGGCTAGGTGGTTGGCTAGGTACCTGGTCTTGTTACTCAGATGGCTACAGGGCTAGGTGGTTGGCTAGGTACCTGGTCTTGTTACTCAGAAGGCTACAGGGATATGTGGTTGGCTAGGTACCTGGTCTTGTTACTCAGAAGGCTACAGGGCTAGGTACCTGGTCTTGTTACTCAGAAGGCTACAGGGCTAGGTGGTTGGCTAGGTACCTGGTCTTGTTACTCAGAAGGCTACAGGGCTAGGTGGTTGGCTAGGTACCTGGTCTTGTTACTCAGAAGGCTACAGGGCTAGGTGGTTGGCTAGGTACAGGGCTAGCCTGGTCTTGTTACTCAGAAGGCTACAGGGCTAGGTGGTTGGCTAGGTACCTGGTCTTGTTACTCAGAAGGCTACAGGGCTAGGTGGTTGGCTAGGTACCTGGTCTTGTTACTCAGAAGGCAACAGGGCTAGGTGGTTGGTGAGGTACCTGGTCTTGTTACTCAGAAGGCTACAGGGCTAGGTGGTTGGCGAGGTACCTGGTCTTGTTACTCAGAAGGCTACAGGGCTAGGTACCTGGTCTTGTTACTCAGAAGGCTACAGGGCTAGGTGGTTGGTGAGGTACCTGGTCTTGTTACTCAGAAGGCTACAGGGCTAGGTGGTTGGCTAGGTACCTGGTCTTGTTACTCAGAAGGCTACAGGGCTAGGTACCTGGTCTTGTTACTCAGACGGCTACAGGGCTAGGTACCTGGTCTTGTTACTCAGACGGCTACAGGGCTAGGTGGTTGGCTAGGTACCTGGTCTTGTTACTCAGAAGGCTACAGGGCTAGGTGGTTGGCTAGGTGGTACCTGGTCTTGTTACCTGGTCTTGTTACTCAGAAGGCTACAGGGCTAGGTAGGTGGTTTCTTGTTACTAGGTACCTGGTCTTGTTTGTTACTCAGAAGGCTACAGGGCTAGGTGGTTGGCTAGGTACCTGGTCTTGTTACTCAGAAGGCTACAGGGCTAGGTACCTGGTCTTGTTATTCAGAAGGCTACAGGGCTAGGTGGTTGGTCTTGTTACTCAGAAGGCTTACCTGGTCTTGTTATTCAGAAGGCTAGGGCAGGGCTAGGTGGTTGGCTAGTTACCTGGTCTTGTTACTCAGAAGGCTACAGGGCTAGGTGGTTGGCTAGGTACCTGGTCTTGTTACTCAGAAGGCTACAGGGCTAGGTGGTTGGCTAGTTACCTGGTCTTGTTACTCAGAAGGCTACAGGGCTAGGTGGTTGGCTAGGTACCTGGTCTTGTTACTCAGAAGGCTACAGGACTAGGTGGTTGGCGAGGTACCTGGTCTTGTTACTCAGAAGGCTACAGGGCTAGGTGGTTGGCTAGGTACCTGGTCTTGTTACTCAGAAGGCTACAGGACTAGGTGGTTGGCGAGGTACCTGGTCTTGTTACTCAGAAGGCTATAGGGCTAGGTGGTTGGTGAGGTACCTGGTCTTGTTACTCAGAAGGCTACAGGGCTAGGTACCTGGTCTTGTTACTCAGAAGGCTACAGGGCTAGGTACCTGGTCTTGTTACTCAGAAGGCTACAGGGCTAGGTGGTTGGCGAGGTACCTGGTCTTCCTAAATAAAGGAAGTAGTAAAAAGGACCCTCTTGAAATCTGTCAGGTTGTCATTGTAAATGTGAATTAGTTCTCAACTGACCCACCTGGTTAAATAAAGATTGATAAAATTCTCCTCTCCCAGGTTATCCAAACGCAAAATTGAGCGGTCTAGTGACGAGCGGGATCTTCCCAAGGAGCTGACAGAGGATTGGTGTACCATGGAGGTCTGCATCGACTGTAAGATGTTCATCTCTGAGATCATCTCCAGCAGCAAGCGCTCTCTGGCCACCAAGCAAGCCCATCTGAAGAGGAAACCCCAGTCCTTCTACATATCTTCAGCTAACTACTGCAGACCCTCTGTGAGGAACGTCAACGAGGTTTAACTTTTTAGGGTCAGACCTCTCTCTGTCCACTCCTTGGGGGCGTCTCAAATCCAAATTTGTATTTGTCACGTGCTTCTAAAAACAGCAGTGAAATGCTTCTATTTCATGAAAAACTTCTCCATATAGGGCAGCACTTTGACCAGAGCTCAAAGGGACCAGGCTGTTTGTCGGCCATCTAGCTGTGTGATGTATTTATCATGACTCTGGCTGACACGCTATGGACTCTGGTCTAAAGTAGTGCACTGAATAGGGAATAGGGTAGGTACCCTTTTGAGACAGTCATACTCTCTCAGCTCTTTACTGCTCATCACTGTGTTATAATGATATAGGTGACCGTTGTAGAAGATGTTCAGTGTGTTAGTATATACTACCTACCTGGATGGATGATTCTAGACATTTGTTGAATAGACAGCATGGGTTCTCTTCCCCTAACCGCTAGTGTCAGGAACGATTGGGTTAGTGTACAGCTGTGGGCGGACGACTAGCTAGCCGTTGACAGAAACCAATTCACAGTATAGTAGTCCATGAATAAAGTGTCTACCACAGTATAGATGCGCTATTAGAATATTTAACCATTTCCTATTCTCTCACGTTCTGTGATTAACCCTAATATACTGAACAAACGCAACATGCAACACTTTCAAAGAGTTTACTGAGTTACAGTTCAGGAAATCAGTCAATTGGAATAAATTCATTAGGCCCTCATCGATGTATTTCACATGACTGGGCAGGTTGCAGCCATGGGTGGAGGGCATAGGACCACCCACTGGGGAGCCAGACCCACCCACTGGGGAGCCAGACCCACCCACTGGGGAGCCAGACCCACCCACTGGGGAGCCAGGCGCAGCCAATCAGAATGAGTATATACTCACAAAAGACAGAAATACTCCTCAGCACCCCCCAGATTATCCAGCAGATGAAGAAGCTGGATGTTGAGGTCCTGGGTTGGCGTGGTTACTTGTGGTCTGCGGTTGTGAGGCCGGTTGGATGTACTGCCCAAATTGTCTAAAGCGACGTTGGAGGCGGTTTATGGTAGAGAAATAAACATTCAATTATCTGGCAACAGCTCTGCTGGACATTCCTACAGTCAGCATGCCAATTGCACGCTCCCTCAAAACACAAGACATCTG
The DNA here is from genome assembly GCF_034236695.1 of Oncorhynchus nerka. Taxonomy (NCBI): domain Eukaryota; kingdom Metazoa; phylum Chordata; class Actinopteri; order Salmoniformes; family Salmonidae; genus Oncorhynchus; species Oncorhynchus nerka. Next base: position 1,910,464 of record NC_088402.1, read on the forward strand.
TGGCTTTGTGTTGTGACAAAACTGCACATTTTAAGTGGCATTTTATTATCCCCAGCACAAGGTGCACCTGTGTAATGATCACGTTTGTTTATCTTCTTGATATGCTAAACCTGTCAGGTGGATGGATTATCTTGGCAAAGGAGAAATGCTCACTACCAGAGATGTAAACGAATTTATGCACATGGAACATTTCTGGGATCTTTTATTTCAGCTCATGAAACATGTGACCAACACTTTACATGTTGCATTTTATATTTTGGTTAAGTGAATTAGGGGGACCATTCAAATAGCTGCTGAGATCACGGAGGTGGTCGGTCGGTGAGACCTCTCGTCCCCGTCCAGAGATAATATATATATTTAACAGTAGTGTGGTCGGTCGGTGAGACCTCTTGTCCCCGTTCAGAGATAATATATATATTTAACAGTAGTGTGGTCGGTCGGTGAGACCTCTTGTCCCTGTTCAGAGATAATATATATATTTAACAGTAGTGTGGTCGGTCGGTGAGACCTCTTGTCCCTGTTCAGAGATAATATATATATTTAACAGTAGTGTGGTCGGTCGGTGAGACCTCTTGTCCCTGTTCAGAGATAATATATATATTTAACAGTAGTGTGGTCGGTCGGTGAGTTTCCATAGGCATAACCACTCTAGGCATTTTATTTCTAAGGGAGTCTCTTCCCAGCCAATAAAATTAAACCAAATGTTATGTCTATGGTAGCCTCTGCCCCTCCCCAGCCAATAAAATCAAACCAAATGTTATGCCTATGGTAGTCTCTGCCCCTCCCCAGCCAATAAAATCAAACCAAATGTTATGTCTATGGTAGCCTCTGCCCCTCCCCAGCCAATAAAATCAAACCAAATGACATGCCTATGGTAGTCTCTCCCCAGCCCCAGCCAATAAAATCAAACCAAATGTTATGCCTATGGTAGTCTCTGCCCCTCCCCAGCCAATAAAATCAAACCAAATGACATGCCTATGGTAGTCTCTCCCCAGCCCCAGCCAATAAAATCAAACCAAATGACATGCCTATGGTAGTCTCTCCCCTCCCCAGCCAATAAAATCAAACCAAATGTTATGCTACTCCAAAAAATTTTGCCAGGTTTTTTTTGTCATCTAAAATTGGATTGGCTGGAAAACAGGGTAAGGTCAGAGGTCAAATGATTTGGTGTGTTTTAGCCACTTGTTTACTATGATATATTTGGATCATTTCTGTGCCTGGTGCCATGTCATTCTATGGACCTGTAGCATATTGGCAAGAACTTGATGAGGAATTGATATGGGGATTCTAGAAGCAGTTTTTTTTTTTTTTTTTGGTTCCTAGCTGACCAATAGGATCTCAGAATGGTGGGATGTGATTGTGTGCATGTTGTATCTAACACCATCCATTATATTCTAGTATATATAACAATGTTTTTTCAGGAATATTATCTTAAAGATTTTTATTTCTTTTGTATGTAATATTGACTATCTCCTGTCCGGATCAGAATAGATCACATGGATGGACCTCCTAGACCAGTTAGGTCTGGATCAGACCAGATAGATGGACCTCCTAGACCAGTTAGGTCTGGATCAGACCAGATAGATGGACCTCCTAGACCAGTTAGGTCTGGATCAGACCAGATAGATGGACCTCCTAGACCAGTTAGGTCTGGATCAGACCAGATAGATGGACCTCCTAGACCAGTTAGGTCTGGATCAGACCAGATCGTCCTTCTCGACCAGTCAGGTCTGAATAGCACTTTTACTGTACCAATGTTTTGAAGTTCC
>NC_088402.1:1919732-1922232 GCF_034236695.1 Oncorhynchus nerka
TCTCTGAGTTGGGCATCTCCGGCGCGGCCCACGCTTGATTGCGTCCTACCTGACAGGTCGCTCCTACCAGGTGGCGTGGCGAGAATCCGTCTCCACACCACGTGCTCTCACCACTGGTGTCCCCCAGGCTCTGTTCTAGGCCCTCTCCTATTCTCGCTATACACCAAGTCACTTGGCTCTGTCATAACCTCACATGGTCTCTCCTATCATTGCTATGCAGACGACACACAATTAATCTTCTCCTTTCCCCTTCTGATGACCAGGTGGCTAATCGCATCTCTGCATGTCTGGCAGACATATCAGTGTGGATGACGGATCACCACCTCAAGCTGAACCTCGGCAAGACGGAGCTGCTCTTCCTCCCGGGAAGGACTGCCCGTTCCATGATCTCGCCATCACGGTTGACAACTCCATTGTGTCCTCCTCCCAGAGCGCTAAGAACCTTGGCGTGATCCTGGACAACACCCTGTCGTTCTCAACTAACATCAAGGCGGTGGCCCGTTCCTGTAGGTTCATGCTCTACAACATCCGCAGAGTACGACCCTGCCTCACACAGGAAGCGGCGCAGGTCCTAATCCAGGCACTTGTCATCTCCCGTCTGGATTACTGCAACTCGCTGTTGGCTGGGCTCCCTGCCTGTGCCATTAAACCCCTACAACTCATCCAGAACGCCGCAGCCCGTCTGGTGTTCAACCTTCCCAAGTTCTCTCACGTCACCCCGCTCCTCCGCTCTCTCCACTGGCTTCCAGTTGAAGCTCGCATCCGCTACAAGACCATGGTGCTTGCCTACGGAGCTGTGAGGGGAACGGCACCTCAGTACCTCCAGGCTCTGATCAGGCCCTACACCCAAACAAGGGCACTGCGTTCATCCACCTCTGGCCTGCTCGCCTCCCTACCACTGAGGAAGTACAGTTCCCGCTCAGCCCAGTCAAAACTGTTCGCTGCTCTGGCCCCCCAATGGTGGAACAAACTCCCTCACGACGCCGAGAAGGCTCATTCATCACAGCCCACTTCTATTGCCAATAACTTGAATGATTTTGTTCACTGGCAAGATTCGCTAACTTAGGCATGACAATGAAAGACAAGCGTTGTCATTTTGAATTCCATAAAGTGAGTGTGGGAGAAGTGAACAAAAATTGTCTATCAACAATGACAAGCCACTGGGGTCTGACAACCCTGAGGAAAGTAGAGGACCCTTAATTGCCACTCCTATTCGATTTAATGTACTAGAAAGTGTGTGCCCTCAGGCCTGGAGGGAAGGTAAAGTCTTTCTGCTACCCAAGAATAGTAAAGCCTCCTTTACTGGCTCAAGTAGCCGACCAATCAGCCTATTACCAAACCTTAGTAAACTTCTGTAAAAAATTGTGTTTTTACCAGATACAATGTCAATTTGTTTACAGTAAAATATCAACATACTTTCAGCACGCTTATAGGGAAGGACATTCAAAAGCACAGCACTTACACAAATGGCTGATAGGCTGAGAGAAATTGATAATAAAACGTTTGGGGGGGCTATTATGTTTGACTTCAGTGCGACTTTTGACAATGTCAATCATAGTCTGCTGCTGGAAATACTTATGTGTTATGGCTTTACACCCCCTGCTATATTGTGGATAAAGAGTTACCTGTCTAACAGAACACAGAGGGTGTTATGGCTTTACACCCCCTGCTATAATGTGGATAAAGAGTTACCTGTCTAACAGAACACAGAGGGTGTTATGGCTTTACACCCCCTGCTATAATGTGGATAAAGAGTTACCTGTCTAACAGAACACAGAGGGTGTTATGGCTTTAAACCCCCTGCTATAATGTGGATAAAGAGTTACCTGTCTAACAGAACACAGAGGGTGTTCTTTAATGGAAGCCTCCAACATAATCCAGGTAGAATCAGGAATTCCCCAGGGCAGCTGTCTAGGCCCCTTACTTTTTTTCAATCTTTACTAATGACAAGCCACTGGCTTTGAGTAAAACCAATGTGTCTATGTATGCGGATGACTCAACACAACACATGTCAGCTACTACAGCGAGTGAAATTACTGCAAAACAAGACAAAGAGCTGCAGTTAGTTTCATAATGGGTGGCAAGGAATAAGTTAGTCCTAAATATAAAAATGCATTGCATTTGGGAAAAATCAACTCAATCTTGTAATAAATCATGTGGAAATTGAGCAAGTTCAGGGGACTAAACTGCCATGGTCAAAACATACTGATACAACTGTAGCTAAGATGGGGAGAAGTCTGTCCATAATAAAGAACTGCTCTACTTTCTAAACAGCACTGTCATCAAGGCAGGTCCTACAGGCCCTAGTTTCTACTTTCTAAACAGCACTGTCATCAAGGCAGGTCCTACAGGCCCTAGTTTCTACTTTCTAAACAGCACTGTCATCAAGGCAGGTCCTACAGGCCCTAGTTTCTGCACTCATCAAGGCAGGTCCTACAGGCCCTAGTTTCTACTTTCTAAACAGCACTGTCATCAAGGCAGGTCCTACAGGCCCTAGTTT